>NW_006204113.1:755890-764029 GCF_000334495.1 Tupaia belangeri chinensis
GGGGCCAGCAGGTGGCATGGTGGTTAAGGGCATTGGACTCCCACATGGCCGACCACAGTTAGAGTCCCAAACCTGGTGACTTGCTCTCTCACTTTCCTTCTCTCTCACTCACTCTGGTCAAATTAAAATAAAGTTAAATAAAAAATCAATCCTTTTATAAGTAAAGAGTAAAGTAAGTTACAAGGCAAATTTTTTAAACTTTCAAAAAATGGTTCACTAAAAACGTGGTTTACTGGTAGATGAGAGAGGAAAAGAGAGAACTTGAGCCTTCATCCAATAGCAGCAAGGCTGTGAAATTGACATTTGTGAGCCAACGCTCAAATACCTCTGAGCTAGCGTCCATGGAAGGCCATTGGTGGGAATGGGCACCCGTGTAAGAACCAGGTGCACATGCCTCCTGCCATACGTGGCTTGCCTTCTCATGGTGCTTAGACTCGTTCCGCCGGATGTATTACTTAATTGAATGGACTGTATGCAGGAGAGTTCAAGAAAATAAAGCTTTACCTTACAAGTAGAAAAATATTTTATTTATAAATTTAGAGAGCAGTCTTTTAAAAGCATCTTTCCAGTTTGCTTTAAGTCCTTTGTATCCCACAGAGGGAAGCATTAAGCCATTGGTTTCTATTAAAGTCAAATGAGAGTTTGGTTCTGGTTCTTTCCTCATACCACCTCTGCCATGCCTATTTCTCAGACAATAGAATCTAATTGGAGATGCGGAAGACACAGTTTACAGAGGATCCACTGCCGAAGTGAAACGAGCAAAGGAGTTTACTGTTTACAGTACGATGACCAGAAAATCGTAAGCGGCCTTCGGGACAACACGATCAAGGTGAGGTCTCTTCAGTTGCAGGAGGGAAGCCAAGGGAGCCCGGGTGATTGTTCATAAAGTAGTCTGAAGCATAAACTCTAAGCACTGTTTCTAGAAAAAAGTGAGAATTTTAGACTTTTTCCGATCCCAAAGCCAAAAAAATTTCCTTTAAGGACAGACATCTGCTTCTTCGCAGAAGAGCACACAGATGGGTAGTCCTAGGGTTAAATCCTCTCTTGAAATACACCGATCAGGCCGGTACACTTTTGGCCCTCACATAATTAAAGGCTACCCCGTTCCTCAGTGAAAAGGATGAAGTCTGCCTTTGTACTGAAGCTCCCTATGTATACTCCCTACGTATTGCTTAACTCTACCCGTGGAAAAGAATGCATTCCTCACCACCGTGGGCTTTGATTTTTCGGGGGATCAAACACATAATAGAGCCAACAAGTCTCCACAGCACCCCATTATCACAGCGATCAAAAGGATCTTGTTTGCCATCGTAGATCTGGGATAAAAGCACACTGGAATGCAGGCGGATTCTCACAGGCCACACGGGTTCTGTCCTGTGTCTGCAGTATGACGAGAGGGTGATCATAACTGGATCATCGGATTCCACGGTCAGGTAGAAACTTTCAAATGCTCTTTTGAACTCTGAAACAGGAGATCCACTTTGTTCTTTGTCATAGATAGTAATTTGTATATATCTGCACGAACACAGTTCTGAAACCTGAGAAGAATAAACCGTCAGCTCCCCCATCATTTGTGTCAGTCTAGAACTAGAAAACTTATTTAGGAATAACTGAGGTAAGTTTACATTTTTGCACATTTAAGAAACTACATGTTCATTTAATTTGAGGATCATCCATTATAGAAAGTTTTCTTATCTTTATGGGAAACCTTGAATTCCATACAAAGCCAGCTCACAGGGGAACGGCACAAATGGAATGAAGCCTTCTTTTCAGGTGCTTTACTGTAGTGCCTGTGTGCGTTATCACCTTTAAAGTGTGTACAGGTGAGCAGTGCTTTCTCTTTGCCAGCCCCTCCCCTGCCGTCCTGCAGTGTTTAATTGCAAGCCTCACTCAAGGAGGGGCCCTCCATTTCCAGAGGCGCTAGTGATTTGATGACACAGCCATTATGCTGCTGGAGTCCAGTGTAGCTTGAGTTCTGGGCACCAGCAGCACTGCTGGAAACCTCCGTTAGAGATTTTGCCTTAAGCTAAAGAATTTAGCAAACATAATGCATCAAAAGTAACTTTAGAACAAAACAAAAAACCTTGAAAAAGAGCCGTTAACTGCATTGTTAGATTCTTTGAAGTGAAATGTTTGCCATTCTGAGTTTTCCTCGGTGAATAGAAAAGGCTGTTCCTGTTTCTTGTTTTTTGACTCAAAGGCATAGCAAGTTTAGTCCTTGTAGTTATGACAGTTAGCATGTATTGGTGCCTGTGGAGTGCAACTAACATCATTTACAGGATAAGGGGGAAAACGATTTCCTACAAAAGGGGGTTAAACTTGAAAAAGGGAACAGAATGTTATAAAGCCATACTAAACCTACAAAAATAGAGTAAACAAAGTGAAATAGATCCTCACACCGAATTCTCAATTCACTCCACTGCACAGCCCGTATTTATAGTGGAGGGCTGCTACTGACCCTACTCTCTCAAAGAACAGAAACGGAGCTTAGACTTGGAGTCTGGGTAATCCTTGACCTTGACCTGTGTGGTGAAACCTGAGCTCCAGGGTTCATCAAACTCCAATCCACATTACTGCTTCTGCAGCAGCAGCATCTTGGCCTGTATCAGTTCTGGTTCCCGAAGGTGGACCATGGGGTAGGCACTAATGCTGCCGTTATTAGTCAGATTCACATTGAAGATGTGTCTTACTAGTAGTGTCAAATTGAATGTCCGAATTTTTATAATAATCTTAAAATCCAGCCACGTTATTAGGTAATGGTGGCCACTACCTCATCTCTACCCTCCACAGTTTGCCCAGATTCCAGGCGGTGTATCTCCAGGAGTCCACACTGGCAGCGTCCCTTCCCCGTCCTTCTAGTCCCCTAGTCCAGCTCTGTCGCCCTCTACCAATCCCATGGTCCATCCAGTACTCTCTGCCTCAACTCAACCTCAATATTATAAAGAAGAGTAGGATATAACATTTTCCGTTAAAATACGGGTTAGTGGGGGGCATGATGGTCAAATCCGGGTAACAGGTGGTAGCTTGAGTGCCATCTAACCACCGGGTGTCCCTTCCAGAGTGTGGGATGTAAATACAGGTGAGATGCTGAACACGCTGATTCACCACTGTGAAGCAGTCCTGCACTTGCGTTTCAATAACGGCATGATGGTGACCTGCTCCAAAGATCGATCCATTGCGGTGTGGGACATGGCCTCCCCAACTGACATCACCCTCCGGAGGGTGCTGGTCGGACACCGAGCTGCTGTCAACGTTGTAGACTTTGATGACAAGTATATCGTTTCTGCATCTGGGGACAGAACTATAAAGGTAATAAGACATTTTTCAGTAAGTCCCGCACTTAGGATAGGAGAGCTCATGGGGAAATTTGACCCACGGCGGTTTCACATTCAGGCATCACTGCAGAGTCCTGTTTCAATGACCACTCTGCACATTAAACAGGTCATGAGGAGGACTGGTCACGGGACGGTCTGGGCTAGGTATTTTATTCCTGTAAATAATGGTGAGTGTAGAAAGGATGGATACATTTAGGTTCAAGAAAATGTATCTGGGAGCATCAGTAGGTGGCACAGAGGTTAAGGTGGCTGGATCCCACACGGCCAACTGCACGGTTCGAGTCCCAGACATACATAGTGGCTTGAAAAACACACTGGACATGCGTGCATGCATGCCTAAAACCCCAAGAGGAGAATTAAAAAGAAGGGGCTGTGGTGTGACCATCCTTCCGGAGGGGTGATTTCTCAGTTTTCCTCTCTCTCTCTCTCTCTCTCTCTCTTTCTTTTTTTTTTTTTTTTTGGAGAGATTTTTTGCTATAGGGCGCGTGCGCTTGCCAGACAGACAGAGAGAGACATAGAGACAGAAAGCGAAAAATCACCCCCCCAGGGGGGATGGTCACGCCGCAATCCCCTCTCCTCCATTCTCCTCTCGGGATCTTGGGCACGCACGAACACGCGCCCGGCGTGAGTTTTAAGCCACCGGGTCCGGGACACGAACCGCAGTCGACTACGTGGGAGTCCAGCGACATAGCCATTACGCTAACTGCTGGTTCCCTCTATCTCTCTTTCCAGTGAGCACACACACCCTATAGCAAACTTTAAAAAGAAAGTTTCTGGGGCCTGGGCGATGACTCAGTGGTAAAGTAGTGGTCTGCAAGGCTGACTCACACAGAACGTTCCAGGTTTGGATCCAGAGACCTCTCTGAACTCCCAGGATACACATATGCCCATGGTCTGGGCCTGGCTTAGACTAGAGGTGGATCACAGTAAAGACCCTGGTGCCTTTCTCTCTCTCTTGTGCTCTCTCTCTCGCTCTCTCTCTCTGTATCTTACTCACAGAAGAAGTTAATGAACTTGAAAAAATGTATTGGCGGGTACAGACTAGCCCCACAAGAGTAAATCAACCCACGTGAGGAAAGCTCACGTGATAGCAGTCAGCTACAGATAGCCCTGTGTCACTAGTAATTGGGCTTGTCTTTTGTTTGTTTTATTCATTTGAGCAGTTGTCTTGGTTTTGGTTTTTGTTGTTTTGCTTCCCTAACAGTCCAGTTGTCATAGCTATTACCAGTAAAGGCACCAGATCCACTGCTCAGTTCTCCCTCCTGTTTCAGGTGTGGAACACAAGTACTTGTGAATTCGTAAGGACCTTAAATGGACACAAACGAGGCATTGCCTGTTTACAGTACCGAGACAGGCTGGTCGTGAGTGGCTCTTCTGACAACACCATCAGGTGAGCAGCGGTTCCTCCCCTAGAAGGAATCGATCCTGTCCTTCCGCCCCTTATCTGTGCACACATCTACAAATCTTCAACTGTGTTATGTTCATAATGAAATTTCATTCCTTTCTGTAGCTTCCTACAGGTTCACAGTTTGCCCTAAGCAGAGAGGCAGCGCAGCAAAGCCTTTTGTTGATGTGTTTCCTTCCTGTAATAGTTTTATCACCAGGCAGACCTATCAGAGGTGCTGCTTGAATGAGGAAGTGAGCAAGAAAGACAAGTGGATGAAGGCTGAAGGCCTTCTTTTTCAATTTCTCCTGTCAACACCTGAAAACGCTAATCAATAGTGCAGGGCCTTTTCTCTTTGCCGTTGTGGCTAGAGAAAAGAAAAAAGATTTGTTTCCCTATGAGACGTTGTGCGATTGTATCTCAGTGTTACGTAATTGTCCAGAAAGCTCCCTGCCTTTGAAATTATGAAGAGTCTACGGGCCGAAGTACTTGTTGGTGTTGTCCCTTCGTGAAGATGAATGACACAGATAAGATTAGAATTTAGCAGATTTATCCATATCACCCTTCCTTCAGTGAAGTACTACTAAGTGGATGAAGAGGCCATGAAAAAAAAGAGCCAGGTAGAACTATTGTCACATGTAAGATAATGACCATTTTGAGAAATCACTTGGATTGGCCAGCAGCATGCAATTTCTTAAATTACTGGGTTGTCGGAAAAGCCATGATACGTTTTTGCATGGGAAAACAGAAAAACACGTCATGACTTTTCCAACAGCCCAATAGTATACACAAGTCTCTGAGAGCCGACTTTGTTTCCATGGTGGACAGTGGAGGAAAGCAGAGCGTGCTTGGTGGCAGAGGCGACAGGCTTGGTGCAGGCAGGACCACACTGACATGTGCCTCTCACTCTTACGGTGACGTGAGGAAGCACCGCTCTCGGGGCGTGGTCACTTCCTCCCCAGGCAGCGGTGTTCGTTGAACTCATCCTTTTGTGCTTACGGAGGTACATGAGCCATCGTGCTTCTGTCTGAGTCACATGGCAGAAAGGAAACAAATTACGCTGAAAGCAGCACGTTTTTGTATGGGCCATGATTGTTTTATTTTTGTGGATTTTTGGAAGATAAACGTGAAACGTATTACGAGAATACCAGGCTTAGATAAGAATACATGAAAATTTCCTCAGCTCCATTTTCTCTTCCAGGTTATGGGACATCGAGTGTGGTGCGTGTTTACGAGTGTTAGAGGGCCATGAGGAGTTGGTGCGTTGTATTCGATTTGATGACAAGAGAATAGTCAGCGGGGCCTATGATGGGTGAGTTTGCTACCCGGGTTACAAAAACCTACATCTTATCCCCTCCTGCTTTACGCTCCTAACTATAACCTTCCCTTGTCTCTAAAAGCTTAGATTTCACAGAAAGAATCTGACACAGGGTTTTTTTGGTCTAATCAATATATTCATTTCTCCTTTATTTACTCATTTCTAAAATAGCCCTCTTGATTTCATTGCACTCATTTGTACATAATTTTTTATTACTTTTTCGGTTATGTATGTGTGTTGCCCTTAAAACATAAAACCAGACAAACCCAGCATAACCAGATGTGGGTCTAAAACGGCAACTTACTAATAAAACTGGGACGCTCTGGGGCTTAGCATACTACGGTCTCGAATTTTTATTCTTTAAGATAAAAATGAGCCTCTCTCATCACTGCTACTATTTTAGTGAAAATAAATTCAGTAACCTTTGCTTCCTTCACTCTAATTTCTGGTGGCTGTAGATTGCCTTCATGTCACGAATGGATCACAGAGTAAATGTATGCAGAGGCACATGCATTTATAAAGGGTCTTCAGCATGTCTCCTTGTCAAAGTTCCTGTTTTGGAGAGGGGTGGAAGGCTGCAATTCAGATATTGCCATTTTTTAAATATCAGAAACTAACTTATAGCATTATCTTAGTTCAGGAATTGGCTATACTGGCAAGTTCAGCCAACTCAAGCAGCAGGAAGTGTGGCCAATGAGTCAGCTGTGGTCCTGTACCCCGGGGAGGTTGTCCAGGGCATGAGGACCACTTCAGCAGGGTCAGGGTTACATGTTCTCACTGCCTCGACCTTGGCCTTGGGGTGTCCTTGGCGTTTGTCTGTTATAGACTTTGAAGAGATGGGGCTTACAATTCTGTTTTTTGAAGGGACGGACTTTTTTGTTTGTTTGTTTTTGTTTTTTGTTTTTTTGGAGAAGTTTTTGCTATAGGACACGTGTGCTCCCATAATATAATGTATGCTAACTGCTGGTCCCACTGGACTTTCCTTATTTAAATCAAAATAGGAGGGTTTGCCTTATATCGGATTGTCAGAAAAGTCATGGCGTGTTTTCCTGTGCAAAAATGCATCATAACTTTCCAACAACCCAATATGAACTCCAGAGCTCTTAAATGCATCCTCGTCTGGTACGTGTAGGCCGTTGTTAGAATTGATCAGAAAGAGATGCTCTGGGGACCAGCAGTTAGCGTAATGGCTATGTCGCTGGACTCCCATGTAATCGACTGCGGTTCGAGTCCCAGACCCGGTGGCTTAAACTCACACTGGGCGTGTGTGCGTGCGTGCCCAAGATCCCGAGAGGAGAATGGAGGAGAAGGGATTGCGGCATGGCCATCCCCCTGGGGGGTGATTTCTCGCTTTCTATCTCTCTGTCTCTCTCTGTCTGGCGAGCACATGCACCCTATAGCAAAAAACCTCTCCAAAAAAAAAAAAAGGAAGAGATGCTCTGAACTGTCTGTGTCTGGTCTAAGTAATCCATCATTAAGAGGGGGCTAATGTACAAGAACTCCTCCTGGCCCCAAAGGCCAACTTTACCGTTAGCTGTCTTCAGTTTGGTTAGAGCCAACCTGTTCCTCATTTTTAGGTTAATCACGTACAGTTTCCCCTGTTAACACCAATAACCTGTACTCGAGAGTGAATGCAAGAGCAAGTCTCCAGAACAAACAAGCCTAGATGTATTGCTGTGAGCTGGGTTATCACATAAGCGACACTCACCACCTGTGTTTACTGCCAGGCCTTTTGCCGTTCTTCCCCTTGTTGCCTAAATTTTGCTTTTGACTAAGGATTTTGTCCCCTTTTTGATCTTTAGGAAAATTAAAGTGTGGGATCTTGTGGCTGCTTTGGACCCCCGAGCTCCTGCAGGGACTCTGTGTCTCCGGACCCTTGTGGTAAGAGCTTTGCTGTTTGTAGGGCTCAGAGACCGGAGAGGGGAAGAAGTTAAATGTCGCTGTGCTGTGAAATACAGAACTAGGTTTGATAGTTAGACTCTCACGAAGCCTACTCCGAAGTGGAAAGGCACCCAGTACATGACAATAAAACATGTTTATGTAGCGCCTTTCATCCAGAAGTGCTGTAGAGGCTGTGTGTGGGAAGGAATGTGGCAGGGGTT
>NW_006204113.1:764423-767280 GCF_000334495.1 Tupaia belangeri chinensis
AACAGCTGCACAGCAGCTCTGCGCCGTGGCTCGTACAGGAAGTGGGTAAGAATTCCGAATCCACCAGATCAGCAGGGGTCCTAAGGGGGAGAGAATGTAATCGCTCGAATTGGAACCTGTCCAGAACCTGAAGACCTTCGCACCTGTGCCTGCAAAAAAGTGCCCTGGGAAGCCCCGTGAGCCCGGTGATCAGCCCTGAGCTCTGCATCCTGCTCAAGAGATGGCGCCTCTAGCACCCAGAATTTGTCTTTCTCATTCTCTGTACATCCCCACGTCTGAGTCAAAAGGAGGGCTGTCACCTTCGAACGCACTAAGTTCTTTACAACAGTGTTGTTAGCCAAGAGCCCAGGATTGGTAAATGCTGCTTCCATTGGAAGAGTAGGTCAGGGCGCCAGGGTGGGCAGAATCTTCCTCGAAACTCAGGAGAAGGAGGAGAGCAAGTGTTTGAAGCCCAGTGCTCTAAACCCTGACTCCCCTGAGGAGGGGAGAGAGGGGCACGTTTCTTTGTCTTCCTCATTAGAGTTAAGCTCCCTCTTTCCGCACCAGACATGCTTTACCTTCATGGCTCACACAGCTTTTAAATGTGTACTTTTATTTATTTACAATTACTCTTAAGTCTGGTTTTTGAAGTATAATTTACATACAGCAAAATCTATCCTTTTTTAATGTACTGTAAATTTTGCACAAGATCTTGTTTCGTATAAGATCTACCAATCAAGATGGAGCATGTCCATCATTCCAAGGTGCTCCTGCCCCCCCATCGGTATACGCCCCCACTCCCTAGCACCTGTTAGCAGCAAGTCATCTAATGGACTCTCTAATTTTGCCTGCTTCTTACCTTCCTTCCTTTTTGCCAGAGGACTCGTGTGCTTGCTAGAGAGAGAGAGACAGCGAGTACAACTAGTAATTAGAAAGCACCCTCAAGGGGCACGGCCATGCCACAATCCCGTCTTCTCCAGCTCTCCCTCCAAGGATTTTAGGCAGGCATGCACATGCACACAGCTTGTTTCTCAGGCCATGGTATCAGCCATGTGGGATCCAGCCACCCTAACCACAAGGCCACTGGGTGGCCCAATTTTATTGTCCTACAAATATCATAAATCATATATTATGGGACTAGCTCTGTAGCACAGTGGTTAAATGCTGTGCATGTCACATGATTGACTGCAGTTCGAATCCTGGCTCCATGGCTTGAAAAACATGCCTGGTGCTTGTGCATGCATGCACGCGCATGCCCAAAATCCCAATAGGAAATAAAAGTGAAGAAAAAAGAACTGTGGCGTATGACCATGGCCAATCAAGGGATGTTATCTGTCTCGCTCTTTTTGGCCAGCACACATACCCTCTGGCAATAAAAATAATAATATAGGGGGAAAATCATGCATGATGTAGCCTTTTTTCTCATAATTTGAGATTCATCTGTTTTTTTCTGCATATATCAGTACCTTGTTCCTTTTTATTACTGAGTGCTATTCCATTTTCTGGATGAACCGTTTTGTTTACTCACTTAAAAGTTTAAGGACATTTGCAACATTTCTGGTTTTTGTTGACTCAGTAAAGCCCCTGGAAACATTTCTGTTCAGGCTTTTCTATGTCCATACTGTTTTCACTTCTCCTTAGTAAATACCTAGGAATGCGATTTCTAGATCCTATAAGTGTATGTTTAAATTTAAAAGAAAAACTACCAAGCTGTTTCCCAAAGTGGCATGGCAGGAATTTGCAGTTGCAGTGCATTTTCCATTTTACCAACAATGTATGAGAGTCCCATTTCTGTACATCCTCACCAGTGTGTGTTTGGAATTGTCACTATTTTCAAAAAGCGACAGCCATTTGAGTAGGTATGTAGTGGTATATCGTGTGTTTTAATTTGCGTTTCTATGATAACTAATGATGCTGAACATCTTTTTGTGTTTTATACCTTTTTTTAAAAAAATGACTCTTGGGACCAGCAGTTAGCGTAATGGCTATGTCTCTGGACTCCCATGTAGTCGACCATGGTTCGAGTCCCAGACCCGGTGTCTTAAACTCAATGCTGGGCACATGTGCATGCATGCCCAAGATCCCGAGAGGAGAATGGAGAAGGAATTGCAGTGTGGCCATGCCCCCTGGGGGGTGATTTCTCGTTTTCTGTCTCTCTGTCTCTCTGTCTCTGTCTTTCTGGCAAAGGCACATGCCCTATAGCAAAAACCTCTCCTAAAAAAAAAATAAACAACTCTTTAGTTAGTTCAATGTTTTTGCCTTAGGGCAAGTGCACTGGGTAGGAGAGAGACAGACAGTGAGAGGAAAAGTGAGAAATCACCCCCCAGGGTACATGGCCATCCCTTCTAGGGGGTGATCTCTCCCTTTCGGTCTCTTTGTCTCAGTCTCTCCAGTGAGCACACTCACACTCTAGCAAAAAATCTCTCTTTTAAAAAAAAAAAGAGAGAGAAGCATAGAGTAGTATGTACTCTTTTTTGGCCTTTCTCTTCAGTACACATGATTACATTGAGAGTGACCCACTGTTGATGAAAATCAGTAGTTCTTGGGCCGGCAGTTAAACTCTGTGCAAATAGAGCTGTATTCCACGTTGCTAACCATGGTTCAAACTTGGCCTCAGTGGCTTGAAAAGCATGCTGGGTGTGTGCCCCAAATCCTGACAGGATGGAGAAATGGAGGGAAAAGAACTGCAGTATTTCCATGCTCCATTGGGGGTGCTCTTGCTCTGTCTCTCCTCCCCAGCCCCACCGGACAAGCTCATGCACCCTCTGGCAACTAAAAAAAAACTTTTTTTTTTAATTGCTAGGTATTACTTCCTTTTTTTCTTTTTTTAGAGAGGTTTTTCCTATAGGACATGTGCGCTCCCCAGAAAGTCAGAAAG
>NW_006204113.1:767458-773736 GCF_000334495.1 Tupaia belangeri chinensis
TTTCGCTTACTGTTGGTTCCTTTTGCTTTTTTTTTTTTTTTTTTTTTTTTTAAGAATTATTGTACTTAACTTCTTTATTTATTTATTTATTTATTTATTTATGACTGGAGAGGGACAGAGAGAAAGAGAGTGAGAGAGAAAGCAAGCCACCAAGTCTAGGACTCGAACCGCAATTGGCCATGTGGGAGTCCAGTGCCCTTAACCACCATGCCACTTGCTAGCCCCTGATATTGGACTTTTTTTTTTAATGCTTCATCTGCATCCATCAAGATGATCATACGATTTTTGCTTTTATTTTGCTATATTTTGGTGTTTTTTTCTTAATGTTAAGCTCTTTGCATTACTAGTATAAAACCCTTTTCATCATGGTATATAATCCTTTTTATATGTTGTTGTATTCACTTTGCTAACCTTTTTTTTTTTTTAAGAGAGATTTTTGCTGTAGGGTGTGTGTGCTCACCAGAGAGACAGAGACAGAAAACAAGAAATCACCAGGGTGGGAGGGCAGGGAGCAATGGCCACACCACAATCCCTTCTCCTCCATTCTCTTCTCAAGATCTTGGGCACGCATGCACACACGCCTGGCATGAGATTTAGGCTACCGGGTCCAGGACCTGAACTGTGGTTGACTACGTGGGAGTCCAGCAATGTAATCATTACACCATCTGCTGGTCCCAGTCTTTTTAAAAATTTTTGTGCGCATGTCTGTGTTCATATAGAATATGTTGGTCTGTTGCACAGTGGGCCACGTGGGAATCCAGCTCCCTAACCACTACTCTACCTGCTAGCTCCATAGAACTGATTTTTAATGTTTCTTCTTATGTCAGTTTTAATACTTAGCCTCCAACCAATTTGACCATTTCATCTAAGTTACCAAATTTATTGAAATAAAGTTATTCATTATATCCCCTTGTTTTCCTTTTAATAGGACCAGTAGTTTCTCTTTTTTCTATTCCATGAATTATTTTTTTCTTTGTACTTCTTAAATGACAAACTTGGATCACTGTTTTGGGGTCTTCCTTTGTAATAAAACAACTTAAGCTGTAACCAGTGCTTCAACTATAGTCCGACAAATGCCGTTTAAGTCAAGTCAGTTTATAATGTTCATATTTGGGTTCCCTGTGTACCGGTGGTATTTACATTTGTTAAATTTAAATGTTTTTAAATTTCTTCATTTATGAAGAAAGGCATTTTGACATCTCTCACTATAATTCTGGGCTTGTCCATTTTTCCTTCCAGCGCTATTAGCTTTCACTTCATGCATTTTTAAGCTCTGTTAGTGGGGGTGTGGGCTCTTACACCGTGGCAACAAATTAACCTTTTGAACATTATCAAATATCCCTTATCATTTATAATCATCTTTGTTTTGAGAAATAAAACTTTGACATTAGTATGTTACTTTTCGTTTTTAGTGTCAGCATAGTACATCATCTTATAGCCTTTTGCTTTTTATATACCTTTGTCTTTGTACTTAAAATGAATTTCTTAAATTCACCATATTATCTGGACCTTTTCAATTCAGCTCACCTCTCTTTCTTTAACTGGCATATTTAGTCTATTTGCATTTAATTTGATTTTGATGTGATTGGGTTTAAATCTCTCATGTTGCTATTTATTTTTTATTTTCCCTTTCATTCTTCTCCCTGCCCCCACTTCCCAGCCCTCTCGCTCCTTTTTTTCTTTGTGTTATTACATCTTAGGATTTCATTTTATCTTCAGTTTCAGGTTATGAGTTATATTTTTACGCATTGATCTAAGGTTTACAATATGTCTTTAATTTATTACAGTCTACTATCAAATGATATTGTCCCACTTCATGTATAATGTAGGAAACTAATTTCTCCTCTCCCATCCGTTGTGCTATTGTCAGATTTTACATCTTCCTATGTTATAGTCCTCAAAATACACTGTTATTATTTTTGCTTTGAACAATCAGCTGTCTTTTAAAAAACTTTCAAATGGAGAAACGTAGTCGTTTGCTTTTACCCACACATGTGCCTTTTCTCCATGTGTGGTGGTATTTTAGACAGGGTCTTGCTGTGTCATGATCTTCTGACTCAGCTCCCAAGCAGTGGGGACTCCAGGTGTGTGTCACTGGACCCAGCTTTTTAGGTGGGGCCAGGGATGGAACCCGGCATTCCCACTTGGCCTCTGCTTGCCCACAGCAGTGTTCAGCAACAGAGTGAGAGAGAGAGAAAGTGAGAAAGAAAGCAGCCAGGTCTGGGACTTGAACTGCACTTGACCATGTGGGAGTCCAGTGCCCTTAACCACCGTCCCACTTGCTAACCCCATCTTAGGAAATTTTCAATAAGACCAACCAGTCTAGACCATAAAACACACCTTAAAAGAATAGAAATTGTGGCCAGTAGGTAGCAGAGTGGTTAAGGTGCTGAATTCCCACATTGCCAACCACAGTTTGAGTCCTGGACCTAGCAGCTTGAAAAAGACATCAGGTACATGTGTGTACATGCCTAAAATCCTAGGAAGAGAACCCTGGAGAAGGGGTTGTGGCGTGGCCATCCTCCCTGGGCGGGCGGGGGGGGATGATTTCTTACTTTCCCTTTCTGTCAAAATAAAAAAAAGTAATAGAAATTATAGTGTCTGCTCAATAAGACTCAGAAATGATTCTTTGAAGGGATCAATAATATTAATAAGCCTCTAGGCAGACTAAGAAAAAAAGAAGACACAAATTACTAGTATCAGAAATGAAAAGAGGTTACCCCACCACAGCTTCCATGGAAATTAAGAGGATCGAGAACTCCGTGAACAAATCAGTGTCCACACATTTGATCACTCATGTGAAATGGACCAATTTCTCAAAAGATACAGTCTTCTAGTGTATCTGACTATGTTAAAGAAGTCTCTCTTTAAGAAGTTGAGTCAAAAATTAATAACCTTCCAAAACAGAGACCATCAGACCCAGATATAGGCTCAGTGGTGAATTCTACCAAACATTGGAAAGAAAATTGGAAGAAATTATACCAATGTTTGGTAGTCTCTTCTAGAAGAAGCAAGTACTGTGAATACTTAACTCATTCTGCAAAGACAGCCTGAAACATGCCAGGCCCCATGGGAGTGCCTGAGACTCTGTGGGCTGAAAGGCTGGAGGAAGGGGACCACAGCATGACCTGATCCCGTGGCGGGCTCTTCCCTCTCTTCTCGAGCATGCACACACTATCATGAATAAAGGGAAAAACTATCATTTAAAAAACCAGATTTAAAAAGATTTGCACACCCCTGTTGATAGCAGCATTATTCACAGTAGCCAAGAAGTGGCAACACAAGTGTCCATCAATGGATAAATTATTTCTAAAATGGGGTATTGCGGGACCAGCAGATGGCATAATGGTTATATCACTGGACTCCCATGTATTCGACCGTGGTTCAAATCCTGGACCTGGCAACTTAAAATTCATGCTGTGTACGTGTGCGTGTATGCCCAAGATCCTGAGAGGAAAATGGAGGAGAAGGGATTACGGCATGGCCATCTCCCCCCCCCCGGGGGGTTGATTTCTCACTTTCTGTGTCTCTGATGAGCACACACACCCTATAGCAAAAATCTCTCTTTAAAAAAAGGCAGGGTGGTATTTCAGTCAATGAAATACCATTCAGCCTTAAAAGTGAGAGACATCCAGGGCCAGCAAATAGCATAGTGGTTAAGGTGCTGGACTCCCACATGGCCGACCACAGTTTGAGTCCTGGACCTGGTGGCTTGCTTTCTCTCTGTCCCTCTAGTGAACACACATGCTCACTTAAGTATAACAAACTTAGATCATGATAATAAGTTAAAAAATAAGTAATTCTTTATTTAAAAAAGTGAGAGAAATCCTTACCACATGCTGAACATGGACAAACTTTGATATTATTCTAAGCAAGAGAAGCTAGTCACGAAAACACAAAGACTGGACGACTCAACCTATATGAAGTATCTGATGGTAGTCAGATTTATAGAAGAGCACGGTACAGTGGCGGTTGCCAGGGACTAGCAGAGGTGGAAATGGGGAGGTAGTAGGGATAGCATTTTAATTTTGTAATATGAAAAAGTTCTGGGACCAGTAGTTAGCGTAATGGCTATGTCGCTGGACTCCCATGTAGTCGACAGCGGTTTGAGTCCCAGACCTGGTGGCTTAAAACTCACGCCAGGCGCGTGTGCATGCATGCCCAAGATCCCGAGAGGAGAACGGAGGAGAAGGGATTGCGGCATGGCCATCCCCCCTGGGGATGTCTGGCGTGAGTTTTAAGCCTCCAGATTCAGGACTCAGAGCACAGTTGGCCATGTGGAAGTGCAGCAGTTCAACAACCATGCCACCTGCTGGCCCCCATCTCCAAATTATGAATATATATATGTATGTATGTATGTATTTTTAAGGGTTGTTTATTTAGGGACTAGCAGATGGCATAATGGTTATGTCACTGGACTCCCACATAGCCAACCACGGTTCAAGTCCCGGACCCAGGTGGCTTAAAACTCATACCAATGCGTATGCATGCGTGTCCAAGATCCCCAAAGGAGAATGGAGAAGAAGGGATTGCAGCATGGCTATCCCCCCAGGGGGTGATTTCTTGCTTTCTGTCTCTCTGTCTCTCCCTGTCTCTCTCAAGTGTACATGCCCTATAGCAAAAATCTCTCTCAATAAAAAAAAAGGAAAGAAAAAAAATTATTTAATTTTATTTAATATTACTTAATTTGACCAGAGAGAAATAGAGGAAAAGAAAGAAAGCAAGCTGCCAGGTCTGGGACTTGAACCACATATGAGAGGCTAACACTCCCACCATGCTTCCTGCTGGCCCCATTCCCCAAATTTTTTTTTCTTTTATTTTTTTCCAAAATTATTATTAAAATAGCAACATGCTGAGCCAGGCGGTAGTACAGAGGTTAAGGCAGCTGATCCAATATGGCTGATTGAGCAGTTCATGTCCTGGACCCAGCGGCTTGAAAAAAATACACTGAGTTAAAGTGGCTGTACTCCTACATGGCTGACTGTGGTTCAAGTCCCAGACCTGACAGCTTGCTTTCTCATTTTCTTTTTCTCTCTTTGTCTGTCTCTGGTCAACTTCAATAAATAGTAAAATAAATAATGACAATACAATTAAATAAAATAATTCTTTTAGTCCTCCATGGCTCCTGAGAACTAGTGATTTCAGGGAAAAAAAGAGAAATGAAGATTTTCTACTGATAATTCTGCCTCCAGCCCACAAATTCAAGTGGCAGGGAGCTCCTCTAGCCCTCTCTGTCTCTGTCTCTCTCTGCCTCTGTCTCTCTCTGTCTTCTCATTTTTTGATAATTTTTCCTTTTTAAAAGTTTTTAAGGTAAAGTATTGTCTCAGCTTTCAGCCCTGCCTTTATCTTGCTAATAATCTTCTTTCCTTCTCCCACCCAGGAGAGGCAAGGGGCAGGCCTTCAGAGGAAGATTCCTCCATGGCTCCTGAGAACTACTGATTTCTCGCTTGTGCACCACGCAGTTTTCTATTTTTTGCTTTAAAAAAAATTTTTTTTTTCTTCTCGTTCTGTTTCTTTGTTGTTGTTATTGTTGTTGTTGTTTCTCTGTGTGTTGCCTTTTTTTTTTCTTTTGTCTCATCACTCTGCTCCTCAATCTCCATTCACTGTGTCACTAGGTGGATCTAAGGGAGCCATAGCCAAACATCCAAATACTATTAGGGTTAACATATTCCTCGATATCCACTGAATCTGCTGCACAAAGGGATAAAAATGGAACAGCGAAGAGATTCCAGATCACCTCCTTCTGCGCGCTCCTGAACACTCTGAATGAACTTCAAGAGTTAGGAAGAAACACACCACCCATCAAATGACTAGAAATCACCACAGGACCACAAGAAATATGGGAAAGCAAGAAAACACCTCTCCTCCCAGGGAAAAGAATAACTCTTCTTCATCCACAGACAGTTCAATGGAAAGCATGGAAATGTCTGATAAAGAATTTAGAAAAGAATTTAGAATATTCATGGTGACATAGCTAACAGAGATGGAAGAGAAAAGAGATCATGAACTGCAGAAGAGAATGGAGAAAGGATCTGAAGAGTTCCAGGAGGTGAGGAAATTATTGCAAAATCTAAAAGAGGAATTACACAGTTTAAAAGAGAATCAAATGGACCTGTTAAAGATGAAGGCTATAATACAGGAAGTCAAAATCTTCCTTGAAAGTATTAAAAGCAGACTAGGTCATACAGAAAAATCGAATCTCAGACATAGAAGAGAAAATTGCTGGCCTAGAAAAATCCACCACAAAGACTGGGAAAATTACCCACCCACCCACCCCC
>NW_006204113.1:774694-786039 GCF_000334495.1 Tupaia belangeri chinensis
ATATATATATATATATATACAGATATATCATTAGGGTCAGAAATAGGGGTAAAATTTATATATATACATATATATACACATGTATGTATATATATATGTATATATATATAAGTAACTACAAATGGAAAATTATTGACGATAACATGCATGACGATATGACGATAACATGCCACTGCGTAGTATATTCTGGATGGGAAATCACATTTTTTTGTGATGTGACGATGCTTAGGGAATGAATGTAAATTATTAAAAGTTTCAGAAATTAATTCATTTAAAATTTTTTTAATTTAAAAAAATAATTTTTTCCCCCAAAAAAACACACTGAGCACACATGCATGTGTGCACAGAACCCCTAGAGGAGAATAGATGGTCATCCTCCTGGGGAGGTGATTTCTCACTTTCTCTCTCTCAAGCCAGGTACGCAAGCTCTACAACAAACTTTAAAAGAAAAGCAGTGAGGGACCAGCAGTTAGCGTAATGGCTATGTCGCTGGACTCCCATGTAGTCGACCGCTGTTCGAGTCCTGGACCCGGTAGCTTAAACTCACGCCGGGCGCATGTGCGTGCATGCCCAAGATCCCGAGAGGAGAATGGAGAAGAAGGGATTGCGGCGTGGCCATCCCCCCGGGGGGTGATTTCTCGCTTTCTGTCTCTCTGTCTCTTTCTGTCTGTCTGGGGAGCGCATGCGCCCTATAGCAAAAAAAAAAAAAAGAAAGAAAAGCAGTGACATGCCAGGCCACCAGCGGCGGCACACAGCTGGATCCCACATGGCTGACCGTGTGGTTCAAGTCCTAGATCCAGCAGCTTGAGAAACATGCCAGGCACATGTGGGTGTACGCCCAAAATCTCCAAAGGAGGAAGGAGTGGAAAAGGGATTGGGGTTGTTACCCTTCCCCACACGGATGATTTCTCAGTTTCTTTTTCTCTCTGTCAAGCACTTGGGCCCTCTGGCAAAAAAAAAAAAAAAAAAAATATGTTTTTGCCACAGGGCACATGTGCTACAAGTGCTGACTGGAGAGAGTGTGAGAGGGAAAGTGAGAAATCAAATCACGCCCCCAGGGATGGCCACACCACAATCTCCTCAATCTCCTCCTGGGGTTTTGGGCATGCACACACATGCGCCCAGCATGATTTTCAAGCCACTAGGTCTGGGACTTGAACTGTGACCAGCCATGTGAGTTCCAGCACATTACCCACCCCTCCAGTTGCTCCAGCAAATTTTTTTTAAAAAGTAGTAGTGTGGGGACCAGCAGTTGGCATAATGGCTATGTCTCTGGACTCCCATGTAGTCGACTGTGGTTCAAGTCTCGGACTCGGTGGTTAAACACACGCCAGCTGCATGTGCGAGCGTGCCCAAGATCCCGAGAGGAGAATGGAGGAGAAGGGATTGCGGCGTGGCCATCCCCCGTGGGGGGTGATTTCTCACTTTCTGTCTGTCTGTCTCTGTCTGTCTGGCGAGCGCACACGCCCTATAGCAGAAACCTCTCCAAAAAAGAAAGTATTCGTGTGGAGCAGCAGGTGACATGGTGGTTGAGGTGCTGGACTCCACATGGTCAATGGCCGCTCATGTCCCAGACCTGGTGGCTTGCTTTCTCACTGTCCCCCTCTCTCTTCAGTCATACCAAAATAATAGTAATAATAAACAAAATTAATTAGATTTGATTGAATAAATAAAGGTAATAGTGTACCGGGGGCAGCCAGTGGTGGAGTAGTTAAGGCACTGGACTCCCACGTAGCCAAGTTCAAGTCTCAGACTTTGCGGCTTGAAACTCAAGCCAGGCGTGTGTGTGTCCCAGATCCCAGGAGGAAAATGGAGGAGGAGGGATTGTGCTGTGGCCATCTCGGAGGGTGATTTCTCACTTTCCCTCTCATGTCTATCTCCAGAGAGCACACATGCCCTGTGGCAAAAACCTTAAAAAAATAAAGTTGTAGTATGTAAATAAAATGTAGTAAAATTTTCAATTGCCAGTGGAGGGAGGGTGCTTGCCTGAGAGCGAGCCTGCAGCCCCCGACAAGGTGATCATACTGCAGTTCATTCTCCATTTCTCCATACTGTCACAATTCAGGGTGTGCATGCACATGTGCCTGGCTTGTTGTTCAAGCTGCTGGCGGCTGTGATTCAAACCACAGCTCTGTGGGATCCAGCTCTTAACCCATTATGCCATGGGGCCAGCTTTGAAGTAACTCTTTTTTTTAGAGATTTTTGCTATAGGGTGCGTGCACTCACCGAAGAGACAGAAAGATACAGAAAATGAGAAATCACTCCCTCCCCAGGATGTATGCCCACACTACACTCCATTCTCCTCCCAGGATCTTGGGCACGCACGCACATGTGCCCATTGTGAGTTTCAAGCCACTGGATCCGTGACTCGGACCACACTCAGCCCTGTGGGAGCCCAGCAACATAACTGCTTCACCATCTGCTGGTCCTGGTGAGGTCCTATATTTAAAAGAAAATTCTCTATAAAATCTTTAGCAAATCAAATCCAACAATATATGAAAAGTTGTACAGTGTGACCAGGTAGGATTTATCCTAGATGTGCATGACTGGTTCATCCAAAATCAATTAATGTAATTCATCACATCAGCAAGCTAAAAAAGAAAAATTACATGATTATATCATTAAATTAATAAGCATTTGATAAAATCCATTCATGATAGAAGCTGTCAGCAAACTAGGTATAGAGGACAACTTCCTCAAGTTCATAAGGGAAAAGACACAACTCTAACAGAGACTACTACAAACCTAAGATAGCTACACTGAGAAGATGGGCAGTGTCGGCTGGTGAAAGTCGAGGAACCAGAACGCTAATGTTTTGCTAGTGAGAGAGTAAAGTGGCTTAACTTTTTTTGTTTTGTTTTGTTTTTAGAGAGATTTTTGCTACAGGGAACGTGTGCACATGGGAGAGCCAGCAAGTGAGAAATCACCCCCCAGAGGGAATGGCCATGCCACAATCTCTTCTCTTTCATTCTTCTCTTGGGATTTTGGGCACACACGCACACGCGCCCGGCGCAAGATTTAAATCTGGGACTCGAACTGCAGTCATCTATGTGGGAGTCCAGCATCATAACCATTATGCCATCTGCTGGTCCTGGCTTAACTTATAAGAACTGTTTCATTGCATCTATTGGGTTGTTGGAAAAGTCAGGACGTATTTTTCTATGCAGAAATGCATCCTGACTTCTGACGACTAAACATGCATACTCCCTGGGCCAGCAGGTCTACTGCAGGATCCAGTGAGTGCATATTCCCATCAGAAGGCATGTCCAAAAATGTTATAGCAGTTTTACTTAGAACAGCCCAAAACTATAACCAGTCTGTATGTTATCTACCAAAGGGAGAATTGTTATATATTCATAGAGTGAAATATCAACTAGTAATTAAAAAAAAAAAAAGTACCATAACAGAGATAAGGCATGCAGTGTTGAGTAAAGAAGCCAGGCACAAAAGCACACAGTACGTTAAGTGTACTTCTGTGAAATTCAAGAACAGACAAAATGAATTAATGATGATAGCCCTGGAAGGAAGATGATACCACCTGTAAGGGGCACGAGAGTGCTTTCTAGGAGACTCTGCATCTTGATGGGGTGCTGGGTACTGCTGGCGGCATGCCCGAGCAACCGTGTACCCCGCGGGAGAGCCAGCTGTTAGATAGGTTCTCATGAACTCTGCAAGCCGACTGACCATGGCCATGAAAATCTACAAAAACTTTTACAAGTTGGGGAAGTAAGGTTGAGAAACATCTGCAGAACAATACTGCTTATTGTTCACTCACCCTCAGTCTCTGGTTATGGAAGGAACTTAGATGCAGAGGGACATGGAGGTCAGGAGTCACTGAGGAATGCGTTCAGCCAATGTACCCCACAGGGAGCTAGCAGTGAGAAGCCAGCTTGCTATGTAACGGGGGTCTCGGCTAGAGACGCTCACTTCGGAAATCAGCTGCCCAGTATGTGATTTTTATCCTGCTCTTAGCCAAATGAAGCTTTCTCTCTGGATTTTTTTTTTTTTAAGAGGGTTTTTTGTTGTTGTTGTTTTGCCTTAGGGCACGTGTACTTTCCAAAGAGAGAGAGAGAGTGAAGGAAAGTGAGAAATCGCCCTCGGCGGGATGGCCATGTCACAATCCCTTCTCCGTTCTCCAAGGTTCTTAGACACACACACACCCAGCGTGAATTTCAGACCACTGGGTCCAGGACTCAAACTGAGGTCAGCCATGTGAGAGTCCAGCAACGTAACCACTATGCCATTTGTTGGCCCCTCTCTCTGTATTTCTGAAACAGCTAAGTGGTCGAGAGAAGTACCCCTCCGTAGACTCCTTTGACAGGCTGAGTCTGTGTCCTTAAAATGAGTAGTTGAAATTCTTACCCTCTTTGTGTCTGCTTCTTTAGGAACATTCTGGAAGAGTTTTCCGACTCCAGTTCGATGAATTCCAGATTGTCAGTAGTTCCCATGATGACACAATCCTCATCTGGGACTTCCTAAACGACCCAGCTGCCCAAGCGGAACCCCCACGCTCCCCTTCTCGGACATACACCTACGTCTCCAGATAAATCCCCGTGCGCTGACCTCATACTTGCCCAGGTAGGAAGAGGCTTGTCCACGTAGCTCGGAGGTAGGAACCGGGAGGTGGCTGCGACGCAGTGTCAGTCCTGGAGCCTCAAGGGGCCCCACAAAACCCAGGAAGAGGACGGCATGAGCCAGGGCTGGCCACCCGAGCAGACCATGCCTTTCACCAAGGCAGCCCAAGCTCTGGATGGTTCTGGGTCCTCTGTCCACTAGAACGGATCAGCCCCACTCTCGTTACCTAGTAAAATTGTTAGGAAAATAAAATGGGATTTGAAGCAATTTGAAAACTACCTAAAATCCTGTGGCATCAAACAGTTCCTGCAGTAGAGATCTCTTGAACTAAGTAGATCGTCTATTAATCCCCTCGTCTATTAATCCTGGGATTCCACCCAGATCTCTCAGCTGCGCCTCATTAGTGTCAGGCATTTGGTTCTGAAAGATAGCGTTTTTATCCTCATCCCCACTGTCCAAAAAAGAGAAAAACCCATCCGTGACCTCTAAAAAACCCTGACGTCCACAAAACTCTGTATTCTTCCACTTGTGTCTCCTCCCTCCATCTGAATCCGAGAAAGATCCTAAAATACGTAGGTTTTATTTTCAGTGTGACTCAGCTCCTACCCGTACCCTAACTGGTTCTGATCCCCTCGCGAGCCTGTGCTGGCTCTCAGGAACGCTGCCGCCGCCTGCCTCGGTTCCCCTGGCAGGAGTTCACGTCCACTGCAGTTCTGAGCACCGTTTTGCAGTGTCGTTCTGAGGGGGTGGTTGGCGCTCACACTCCCCCAGGCCTTTGGCCCTCACAGAGGACCCGCATCATCGGTCTCACCTCGTAGCCACGTCGGGCAGGGAGCTCTCCAGAGCCAAGACCAGTGCGGCATGGGCGGGAGCACTGCCCACCGAGTCTCAGGAGGGCTGCATGGGCCACTGGGTGGGAAAGTCTAGTGGTCAGCACCAGGCCTAGCACGTAAGAAGCCCTCGGTAGAATGCCGGCAAGTGGCACAGTGGGAGGGAACTGCACTCCCACATGACTGACTGCAGTTCAAGTCCTCGACCTGGAGGCTTTCTCTCTCTCTCTTTCTCTCTCACACACACAACATTCTCTGTAAAAATTTAAATAAATACATAAATAAATAGAGTTAAATAAAATAAGTATTTTTGGAAAAAAAGGAGCAGCCCTGGGTAAACAGTGGTCATTAATACTAATTGTCATCACCCGACCCTGTGTGCCTCTACCTTTTGCCAAAGTCTTCTCTTCCTTAGACTTCTGCGGCAACGGCCAGTTTTTAATCCTCTTCCTGGCTCTCTCTTTTGTCTCCCTCTTCTCACCCTAAAACGCAGTCCCCCAGGAGTCTGTTTCTGACTTTTCTTTCTTATCCAAGTTCCCTTGTTTGGCCAGCACTTTCTTCTCAGGGGTCAGCTCCGCCTCGGTGCCGGCCTTTAGCCCCGGCCCAGCCTCCCTCTCTAGGCCATCTGCTCAGCCACGTCGGGCAGGGAGCTCTCCAGAGCCAAGACCAGTGCGGCATGGGCGGGAGCACTGCCCACCGAGTCTCAGGAGGGCTGCATGGGCCACTGGGTGGGAAAGTCTAGTGGTCAGCACCAGGCCTAGCACGTAAGAAGCCCTCGGTAGAATGCCGGCAAGTGGCACAGTGGGAGGGAACTGCACTCCCACATGACTGACTGCAGTTCAAGTCCTCGACCTGGAGGCTTTCTCTCTCTCTCTTTCTCTCTCACACACACAACATTCTCTGTAAAAATTTAAATAAATACATAAATAAATAGAGTTAAATAAAATAAGTATTTTTGGAAAAAAAGGAGCAGCCCTGGGTAAACAGTGGTCATTAATACTAATTGTCATCACCCGACCCTGTGTGCCTCTACCTTTTGCCAAAGTCTTCTCTTCCTTAGACTTCTGCGGCAACGGCCAGTTTTTAATCCTCTTCCTGGCTCTCTCTTTTGTCTCCCTCTTCTCACCCTAAAACGCAGTCCCCCAGGAGTCTGTTTCTGACTTTTCTTTCTTATCCAAGTTCCCTTGTTTGGCCAGCACTTTCTTCTCAGGGGTCAGCTCCGCCTCGGTGCCGGCCTTTAGCCCCGGCCCAGCCTCCCTCTCTAGGCCATCTGCTCACCTTCCCTGAAGGCACCAGGAGCGCGTCTGCTCAGGGCACTGCGGTGTTTATGGCCACCCGGGCAGAGCCCTGAGCCATCCTGCCCGCCCTGCCATCTGAGGGTGGGGTGAAAACTTGTGCTCCCCCATCGCTCACCCTCTCAGGCCGAGACCTTGGAGTCTCTCCACCTGAGCACCACGGCGCTGCCCACTCGGCGAGCCCTGCCCTCCGTGTGAGTCCCCGGTAGGGCCGGTGGCCTCTGACAGGCTCTGCATGGCTGGGAGAGGCAGGAGTCAGGAGGGGCCCCAGAGCCTTTCTGTCCTCTGTCAGCCAAGTCGAGCCCGGGAGAGACAGCAGCAGAGGGGCTAACGGCTCTCCGCTCTGCTTCCTCGCAGGACCCACTGACGCTGCGGTATTTACCAGATCTGCCAGTACCAGGACGAGCAACCAGAGTGACAGACCACACCGGCCTCCCGGACTAGCCGAGGAGCGGAGACTCCCGTTGGGACACAGTCGGTCTGCGGTCGCCCCCGGACGCCTGCTCGCCGCGGCCGACTGCTCAGTGCTGCTATCAGAAGATGTCTTTATCTTTCGTGAATGATCGGAACTTTTAAGCCTCACCTCACTCCCCTTCCTCCTTCCCCCTCTGCACCATTTTTTCCCCATTTGGTTTCAGACAAAGATGACTTATAAATATATTTAGTGTTTTGCCAGAATCTTTGCTTTCCCATCAGACAGAACTAGTTTCCCTGTGTACCCTATTGGGAGAAGACCCACTTCTAGGGCACGGGGACTGTAGCTTCTAGACAGACGCACCCAGGTCTCCCTGTGAACTGTGGGACGCCGGGACCTGGCCAGGCAGCCCTGTCCTGCCACGCTTAGGGGGGACGGAGCCCTCTAACCAGCAAGAAAAAGAAAACGAGAATGTACACCCTGGAAGATCCGGGCCCCCGCCTCCCCCTTCTGTTCCTCTCTCTCGTCCCTGCCCGTGACCCCAGCCCCCCACTGCCTGTCTCCCTGCTCCCCGGAGAAGAAGGTGCAGGCAGCCCACGTCCGCAGTCAGCACGAAGCAGGGCAGCCGGGACTGCACCTCCCGTGAGAGCTGAAATCCCAAACCCAGGCTTGAGCTGCACGTGACCCTGTGGCGACATGGACCCTTGGACATGATACCCTCGTCATATCTGCATCTCTTCTGTCTTCTCCTTCCCCCCTCCGAGGGGGGAGGCAGAAGTTTCCTGGGCTCCATCAATGGCTGCATCTTTCCTGGACTCAGCAGTCTCCGTGCTTCCATGTAGAGTGTGGAAGGAGCTGCTGATTGCATTTCCTCTCATTAACAATTAGATGTGTAATAAAAGCATTGTACTTCATCTTAAATCAGTGGTGAGGTTCGGCCTACAGACAGTTCCAGGTGGCCAGAGCCATCGCTTGGCGCATTCTGCACAATAGCCCCCATCTCCGATCTCCTCTCCAGGGCTTGGGAGCACCCAGGCACCTGTGTTCGCCAGTACCATGTCCAGAGTAGCTAAAGAGATAGGCAGGGAAAAGCCGAATTTTTTCTCATTTAGGCCAGTAAATATCGTCTCTCAAAAAGCGATCTAACCATCTCAAAAAGCGATCTAACCATCTCAGCCTTGCACTGCAAAACCTTCTGCTTCCTCCAAACCTGGTGTTTGCATATGGGCGAAGCTGCCGGGGAGAAAGGAGCAGGGTGGGGACCAGCAGTTGGCGTAATGGCTATGTCGCTGAACTCCCATGAAGTCGATCGAGGTTTGAGTCCTAGACCTGGTGGCTTAAACTCATGCCGTGTGTGCGTGCCCAAGATCCCGAGAGGAGAGTGGAGGAGAAGGGACTACGGCATGGCCATCCTCCCTGGGGGGTGATTTCTCGCTTTCTGTCTCTCTCTGTTTCTGGCGAGTGCATGTGCCCTCTAGGAAAAAACTCTTAAAAAAAAAAAAAAAGAAAAAGGAGCAGGGCGACGTTTGGCACACAGGATTTACGAAGGGCAGGCACTGCTCTTTGTTCTCCTTCCTCCTCCTGGCCTGTTCTGCTCTCCTCTCTCCCTAGCCAATCAAACACCTCTGGCAGCTGGCGATCAACATAAATGGACCTCGGCGAGGGCCAGGCTGACCTGGCCACTGGAAGGCAGCTGCCTGGGCCTCCGAGCCAGCGGACTTCAGGGACAAGGCACATGCCACGCCAGCCAGGGAGCACGGGGAATACCGCCCACGTGCATCTGGGTGTGAGTGGACCTGCACGAACTCTCCTAGGTGGTGTGGGCACCCCCTGACACAGGCCCGGAGCCCACGGTGCAGCCTCAAATTCCCTCAGAAGGTGAACAGTCAGGCCGTTTCCATTCCTAATCAAAGCAGCCACGTTTAGAAAAGCCATGTTTTACTCACCACCTGCTATAAAAACAGAAATGGGAACCAGTTGCAAGGGACCTGAAGTCGGGCTTTCTCTAGCTCAGCAAAGGAAGGGGGCTCAGAGACACCTCCATCCTTCCCCCTGATGTGCAGTGAGGCATCCTCCCAGAGTGTGCGTGGACCGAGTGTTGCTCCTCACCTCGAGGTGAGCAGCACATGCACCATTTCCCTTTCCTGCTTCACAAATACTTTAAAGCTTTTAGTTCCCGGTTATATTCAGGAAATATTTCCTGGTATAATGCATTGTTGCCTGGAAAATATTTCCCCCGTGTAATTCCCAACTGCCTAAATGCTACCAAGATGTTTCCTACTTAGTTCCTGCCAGGGTTCCCTGTCTGTCGTGTTGGCCGTTAATGGCTTTTCTGTAGGTTAAGGATATTGCTACAGATGAATCAGACGTTTAAGCATGGCTTTTGAGCTATGTCAAAGTACTGTCCAACAGCCATAACTACCAGCCCTTCTGTTACATGCTGCTGTTCAGAAACGGGGGCTGCTGCATGTTCACCGGTGGCCGGGTTTCGTTCTTGGTCCAGGGTCAGTTGAAAGTGTTATCTAGGGACCAGCAGTTAGCGTAATGGCTATGTCGCTGGACTCCCATGTAGCTGACCACGGTTCGAGTCCTGGACCCGGTGGCTTTAACTCACGCCGGGCGCGTGTGAGTGCGTGCACAAGATCCCAAGAGGAGAATGGAGGAGAAGGGATTGCAGTGTGGCCATGCACCTGGGGGGTGATTTCTCGCTTTCTGTCTCTCTGTCTCTGTCTCTCTGGTGCGCACTCTATAACAAAAACCTCTTTAAAAAAAGAAAAAGGGGACCAACAGTTAGTGTAATGGCTATGTTGCTGGACTCCCACGTAGTCGACCACAGTTCGAGTCCCAAACCCGGTGGCTTGAAACCCACACGAGGTGCGTGTGTGTGTGTGCCCAAGATCCCAAGAGGAGAATGGAGGAGAAGGGATTGCAGTGTGGCCATGCACCTGGGGGGTGATTTCTCTCTTTCTGTTTCTCTGTCTCTCACTGTCTGTCTGGCGAGCGCACGCGCCCTATAGCAAAAACCTCTCAAAAAAGAAAAAGAAAGCGTGTTATATAAGACCGTTTGGCAGCGGGGCCGGTACATCATACATGAGACCGAGGGCGGGCCCCGCAGACGCAGGGCCATTAGCTCAGCTGAGGCCATTCTCCGAGCTGTCCTCTCTGCTGCTGGTGGAAATGGGAATGAAGGTAAGTGGTCTGAAAAACTGGAGTAGTTCACGTTTCTCAGCTCTGGGGGTCATTTACCCGTTCATTGTAGAAGAAATAATCAGGTAAGTGGAAGTTCATTTCCAGAGAAAGTAAACCCCACTTACCATCTCTGCATGATTTCAGTGGGAATTGGTTATCACTAATCCCCAACTGGGCTAGAATTAATGTAAAGTTTGACCTTTTTAAAAAGAAAAGAGAAACTGAGAAAGTTTCAACACATTGAAAGGACTGGTAGAAAAGGAGCTGAAGGTGTCCCTTGGCCCTGAAATGACACTTCCCCGTTGTTGATTCATCTCTTTGTACTAAAATTCACTTCCCAGTGTCGGGCCTGAAAGAAACCTTCCTTGGAGATGGGCTGGCCGCCCCGCGCAGGCTGGGGGGAGCGTGTGCCTTCGCACTGTGCAGTGTGCCGTGCCGCGTGTTTCCCCCGAGAGCACCCTTCACCCCTGTGCCCCGCCTGCACTGGTCCTGGGCAAAGTTCTGGTGTCTCCTGACTTCAGAGAGGGTCGCACTCGGGACTCCATTGACAAGAGTCCGGCCCTCATAAACTTGCCGCACTGGGGAAGACCCCGAGACCCTCGAGTCGCGGTTTTTTTGCCCTATTAAGAAAAACCCTTACTTTTATTTTGTACAGTCCAAAGCTGCAGAAAAGGGGATGCGCACTCCCCCTTGGCCTCCGGGTGCTGCTGGTCTGCACCGGGGCCGGTCTCCTCGTTTAGCCAACGATCGCGTGGGAACAGGGCCTGGGGAGAGGGGCTGCGGGTTACTGGAGGTAATTACGGCCATCGCCTTGCCTGGAATTGGGTGGGATGCCTCGGTACTGTTGACCTTGGCATCGTCCCTGGGCTAAGATGGCAGCACCTTCCTGAAGACAGCAGTGCAGGCCGAGGGCGAGGCCGCAAGCTTGGTGTGGCAGTAACCCGAGGTGACAGGGAGGTAGGAAATGTGGCCGTCACTGTGGGTGACCAGGTCACAGTGTCCCCGCAGGCCACCTTTCAGGTCTCTCCCCCACTCGGATGA
>NW_006204113.1:786068-791623 GCF_000334495.1 Tupaia belangeri chinensis
CTGAATCCACCGCCAGCCTCAGCCTCAGCTCACAGCCCGTCACCGACAGACCAGAGCCCCGACTGCCAGCACCGCCCGCTCCCCAGCGGGGCCAGGACCGCGAGTCGGGAATCAAAGCGGGCATCGCCTCCTTCGCCCTCACCCGAAGGCAGCCTGTGGCCATCTTCGGCGCTGAGGAAGGAGAAGCATGAGCGCTGCTCCGGGTTCCAGGTGGGTAGAAATCCTGCTGAGAGCTCAGCACCCGTGCTCGCGGCTCCAGCGGCTGTGGCCAGCGAGGGTCAGGGCCGCGGACGGTTCTGTCCCGTAGCACGGCCCGCCAGCCCTCCCCGCGCCTGGACAGTAACAGAAAGCTTGACTAGGATCGAGGAAACCCCCATCGGAGGACTGGAGCCCGCCCGGACTGATCCGGGGGTGGTCAGTGGGTCCTGGCTGTGGGGACAGGCCTGGCCTCCCAGGTGGGAGCCCCCGCGAGCTGGGTCCTCCGGGCGCTTCCGTGCTGACTGCGCTGCTTGTGTGCTTCTGTCACGGCGACGTGTAGTCCCCGGACCAATACGTCCACAGCCTAGGGTCGTGGTGTGTGTGTTGTTTTTTCTAACTGTTCAGAAAAAGAGTAAATTACAAATATAGGATGAAAGTGAATTTTCCAAGTGTCTTGTCTCTTTGCCCCAGCGTTAAAAGGGCAGAAAGTTTGCCAGTATACAAATTGCAGGAGTGCACAGTACATTTCATTAATACCTTTTTTCTTCCTTGTTTATTTATTTATTTATTTATTTTAATTTGACCAGAGAGAGACAGAGTTGAGAGGGAAAAGAGAAAGTGAGAAAGCAAGCCGCCAGGTCTGGGACTTGAACCGCGGTCGGCTGTGTAGGAGTCCAGAGCCCTTAACCAGCATGCCACCTGCCAGCCCTCATTAGTACCCTTTAAGATGGCCTGACGAGGAGATGGAGGAATCGGCTGGGTGGGGTGAGTGAGTGAGGAATCCTGGTGAACAGGGAGTGCTCCCTGTTGTAAATTGAGGCCCAGGTGGTGTCCGATTTGCGAGTTGGTCACCACAGCCAACCACAACCCCACCCGAGCCCAGAACTTGGACTTCCCGTGCCCCGCGAGAGGAAGATTCCCTCTGCCTCCACTCGATCGCTTACAGCAAGGCCAGCTTCTGGGAGCAGTTTCTAGAGCGCTGAGGAGCCGGAAGAACTCGCAGCTCAGGCTGGTTGGGGGCGGCTGCTCCCATGGGGGCCTTCCTGGTACCCATTCCAGGGAGGTGGGTGTAAGTTACAAGCCCCTGGCCTAGCACACCCCACACAGGTGACCCCGGACCCGGCCCTGGCAGCTTGAACACTGGGCAGGTGTGCAGAGTCCGACAGGATAGATGGAAGAGGGACTGCGGGGGGCCTCGGCCCTCGGGTGCTCCCTCTCTGTCTCTGAAGCACCCGCACCTCTAGCAATTGAATTGCACGTACATAGCAGAGAAAGAGTGCCATTTCCTTTAACCTCTTCCCTTCTCTGAGGTCACCTGACCCTTCTCAAAATGGACTCGTCCTTGGCTTAGACCTACGGCTTTTAGCATTAGTATCTTCCCGCTTGGCCACGCTCCCTGGCTCCCATCGGCCTGTGGCCTCATTGCCTGATCCAGGCAGCTGGGGGTCCGCAGAGCAGTCAGCTCCGGCCCCATGTGGACCATCCCTGCTGACGGACGCTGTCAGCTGCGGGATGACCCAGCCTTTGGCAGATAAGGAGACAGGAGCAAGAGCGGGGACCCACATTGCCCAAGGCCAGGCGGCGACCCAGAGAGAACAGGCCCCACTCGGGCCACTCCTGGGCAGAGGCTGGACCAGGTTCCTGGGCCTCACCTTCAGACCCAGGATCACACCTTCTCCAGGAAGGGCGGGTCTCAGGCATGCCCTGCGGAGACTCACCCTGTGGCCCCCGTCCCCCGTGCCAGACTGGGCCCAGAATCCCTCTCCCCTGTAGACCCATAGCCGTGCCACCACCAGCAATGACGCAGGGGAGGAGACCTCTCTTCTTCCTGATTGGCTCTTGCCAATTAAGAGCATTTTATTAGGCCGCTAATGAAAGGCACTTCGTTAGCAGCGGGAGAAGCCGGGTGGGTGCCTGGCGAGATGGAGCCGAGGCCAGGAGAAATCGTTTTCCTCCCCCACGGAAGCAGAGCCTCTCAGGGAACCCTCGGCCCCCACCTCTCCCGCTGCGCCTACCACGCCCCTTGCTTTCAATTAGCAGCTCTGAGGGGAGCGAGGTCATTACCAAGCTTGGGGCGAGGGCCCCCCCACCTCCTCGAGGCACAGACGGCAGGTCCTCAGGCACCTCATGAGATGGGCCAGGAAAGGATGGCGGGGCCACCCAGTGAGGAGTGTCCATCCCTCTGAGGGACCACCCTTTGTTCCCCCAAGCATCCTGTGTGAGAGTCGCAGGGTCCTGGTCACTGGGGCCGTGAAACACGATGGCGCACTGGGGTCGCAGCGTGACTCCACGCCCCCTCTCACCCCAGCTCAGGGCGTTATGCTGGAGTGGCGGCTTTCCTCCCAGTCGCCACTGACAAGCCCATGCGAGCCCGAGTGGGCCCGGAGCAGGAGGGGCTCGGTCACCCTCGCCCACCCCGCACACCCTGAGGGACGACTGTGGTCCTGAGCGCCTGCCACAGCCGAGCGGCTTCGCCTGGGCTGTCCAAATAAGCCCCGAGCAAGTCCCCTGCCTGCTTGAGAGGAGGGCCTGGCGTGGCCGAGCACATGGGGACCGCACGGAGGGTCACCGAGGTCTCGGCAGATCCCTCCCTGTCCCATCTCGCTGCCCTCCTCACCCCTCACTTAACTGCAGAATTAGCACCAGCCCGGGCCGGGAGGGCAGATTTATGGCGAGGCCTGCCTCCCTCCATTTAACCCGAGGCCGGCCAGGGCTCCAGACACTAAATTAGATTTTTGACAATTAGAGAGACTAATGGGCACACAGCCATCCCCAGAGCCAGATACCCAGCAAGGCCGGCCTGTCCTGTCCACGGCTGCCCCCGCCCCTCCTCTCTGGGTGGGCGTCCTCTCCCACTGTGCCCTCTGCCTGGACGTGCTCAGTGCGCCCGGTCCCTCCTGTCAGTCTCCTCCAGTCGCTTAGCTCTGGGCTCGGCCCTCTCCCTTCCTTCAGCCGCCTCCTGGCCCTCTGGTCACTTCCCTCCAGCCCCACCTTCCCCAGGGCCCAGGCACCTTATCTGCCCACTCACCCCCAGCAGGCTGCAAGCCCTTCGAGCGCAGGGCCTCGTGCACCCTCTGAGCCCTGCCTCCTCCCTCTCCCTCTGTGACTGAGTCTCCAAGGCTCGCCCCCTGCCCTCCTGGCAGGCCCCTCTGGCCTCGCTGTGCTGGGCTCGGCCAGGTCCCCGTTCCTGCGGCCCCTCCGCTCCGGCCAGGCTGGGCTGGGCGGGTAATGAGATCGCAGGAAGTGGCGTTGGGAGAGCTGCTCACATTCACTCGGGCAGACTCATAGCTCTGTCAGGCTGATTGGTCCTGAGTGGAGGCGCAACGGCCCCCCACGGACGCGCCGAGATTGGTTATAAAATTACAAGCATTTGTTCTGCTGTCAGTGCCCTTCCCTCCCTCCCCTCTGCGCCCGCCTGGGCTCCCCACCCTTCCCCACCCGTCCCTCTCCCCCGGGGTCAGCCCACATACCCTGAAGGACCTGGCCAGGGGCCACTGCAGCAGATGGGACCAAGAGGCCGAGGCCACCGAGCTCCAGCCAGGGCAGGGCTTTGTGCCTGGGCCGTGGGAGGGGTGCAGCTCAGGTGGCCTCACGGTGACCTGTCCCTGTGCTTAGGGCTTCCTATTCCCCGGGGGTAGGTGGGTGTGGGGCCTCCCTGGGACAAGAGGTACCCACAGCCTTGGAGTGGCCCAGCAGGAGCCGTGTGGAGAGGGGTGGCTGGGGCCTGCCCAGGTGAAAGAGGTCAGTGAGAGGGGCCTGTCTCTCCTCCCTGTATGTGGCTGTCCCCCCTCCATGACCCCCAATTATGGACAAATCAACCCTCAGGAGAACCCTCTCCCCACTGCCCCACCCTGGTCCCTGAGGCCTGGGCAAGACCAAAGAGCCACTGTGGGCCACCAGGGCCTTACTGTGTCTCCGTCTCCTCAGCCTGGCCTCTGCACCCCACCTCCAGGGTCTTGGCAGGGCCCAGCCACCCCCAGGCAGGACAGCCTAGACCCAGCTCTGGGCTCTGTCATGCTCCTGCGAGCTACCCACTTCTGCCTCCAGTCCTGCCTGAGACGCAGCCAGTCGGTGCCTCTCGCCCTGGCCCCACCACGCCCACCCGCATTTTGTCAAGCAGGCCCCCACCTCTGGCCCTTGAGGAGCCCCCAGCTCTTCTCGGTCCCTTCCTGTCTGGTGGCACCAGCATGGCCTGGAAACAGCTTGAGGGCGCTGAGGTGAGGGTCCCACAGCTGGAGGGGAGCTCTGGGGGGCAGCCTCTCCCAGCTGCTGGCCGCAAGGTGCCTTCTGCATCGTCGCTCGGCCCAGGATGTATGTGCTGTAATTACGTCTTTAATTAGGGCGGTGACGGCTCATTGTCCACCAACAATGATGGATCGGCCGCCCGCCTGCGTCCTCCCTCTGTCCAGCACCCTCCAGGCCAGCTCTCCCGAGCTGTGGGCCTGAGAAGGTACAGAAGAACCAGCTCTCTTCCGGCGGAGCCTGGGAGCACAGGCCTCCCTCAAGGCCAATGAGGTCCCTGGGGTCCCTGGCGGCTCTCTAGGGACTGGCAGGCTGACAGCCCTCGCAGGGCTCCCTGCAAAAAGGCTGCAGGTCTCCTGATGGCCACCAGATGTCTCGTTGATCCAAACTGGCGAGGCCCAGGAAGGCTCTAGGCTGGCCCTCTCCACCCCAAATGCACCCGATGACCTGTCCACAGCCCTGCCACTCGGCCACCTCTGGCCAGGCGCAGACAAGCCAGTGCAAAGTCCAGCGGTTCCCAGCCATGGGCGTGCCTGTGGGCATCCCTGGCTCTAGGCTCCCAGTCCCCTGGGAATTAACCAGGGTCTCTGACCAGGGCAGGCCCTCACTCCACACACACCTGAGCCCACCCAACCAAGGGCCCAAGCCCAGTGGGTTTGAGAATCCGTATCCCTCACTGGAGGCCAGGGCCCGAGGAATCCCTGCTACACAGAGAGGGGCTCGCTGGGTAAGAGTCTTCCCCTGGGGCCAGGTGGTGCAGCAAGGCCAGCCCACCTGGGAAGGTTCCGGGGTGGTGAAAGGACCCCCCAAGTCCACTGGGTATGCAGGTCCCATGGTCCAGCATGGTGGTGTCACGACCCCTTCAAGGGATGTCTGTCTCTCTGTCCCTCTCTTTCTCTCTCATTGAAAGCCCAGAGCCAGCTCCATAATGCAGTGGTTGAGCACCATGTATGTATGAGGAGCCGTTTTCTACATGGATGAGCACAGTTGGAATCCTGGCCCTGGTGGCTTGAAAAACACTCCAGAGGCCTGCAGGTGGCATGGAAGTTAAGGTACTGGATCCCACATGGCTGACTGTACAGTTTGAGTCCCAGACGGCAGCTTGAAAAACATGC
>NW_006204113.1:791653-794817 GCF_000334495.1 Tupaia belangeri chinensis
TCCTGAGAGGAGAACGGAGAAGGGATTGCGGTGTGGCCATCCCCCCTGGAAGGTGCTTTCTCTCTCTTTCTCTGTCTCTCTCCAATGAGTATACATGCCCTATAGCAATGTTAAAAACAAAAACAAAAAAACACCAGGCATGTTGCCCCAAGTCCTGATGGCACGGAGGAATGAAGGGGAAAGGATGGTGACATGACCATGCCCCATTGAGGGTTCTCTCTCACCTACGCGTGGGCACACCCTCTGGTAAGGGGGTGGGGCAAGCCCGGACCTCAGAGTCAAAGTCCTCCTGGTCCCTACTGTGTGACGCTGAATCTCCCTTACATAGAAGGGGGAGAGCAGCACCCCCACATGATGGCTGCCCATCTTACGAGGAGTGCAGTCCTGGCTGGGGTGGCCACAGCGAGGACAGGGGGGCTGGCCAGCCCCGCCATGGCTGGACTCATGAGCACACGTTGCTGGGGGGGAACCTCAGCTCCCTGGTGTGTGGTCATCGCCAACTCTGGGCACAGGGCACAGGGTGGCAGGTGGCAGGCTGTGACGAGGGCGGGGCAGGATGGCCCTTGCACAGGACATCTAGCTAGCAGGAAGGGGCTGCCCCCTTTCAGAAGCTGAGGGGCTCTCACCCAGCTTGGCAGGCCTGGCAGGGAGGCTGCTTGTCCTGGAAGGCCCGCAGGAGCAGAGGCTGTGCCTTGTCTTCAGGAAGGGGAGGGCTTGGGGGGGGGTGTGCCCTCTGCCCTCTGCACCTTCTGCCACTCAGTTCTCTGACTCCACTCCCTCCACGGCCTGTCATCTCCTGCAGGGCCTCCCAGCTCCCAGGGCTCACCCAGCTTGGCAGGCCTGGGAGGGAGGCTGCTTGTCCTGGAAGGCCCGCAGGAGCAGAGGCTGTGCCTTGTCTTCAGGAAGGGGAGGGCTTGGGGGGGGGTGTGCCCTCTGCCCTCTGCACCTTCTGCCACTCAGTTCTCTGACTCCACTCCCTCCACGGCCTGTCATCTCCTGCAGGGCCTCCCAGCTCCCAGGGTTGGCCCCTCAGCATCTCAGTCCCCATGACCCTCCCCACTCTGCTGGGACCACCCCCCAGGGCGACTCCCAGGCCCGGGCTGGGAGGCTGCGCGTACCTAGCGGTAAGTATGGGCAACATTACGTATGTATATTGGAGAGTAAATAACCCCAAAAAGTGCCTTGTAAATAGACTCCGAGTTTATCCTTTATTAATGAGGCACCGAGTGCCCTGCTGTTTTAGAGCAGCGAGACTTTCATAATATCAAAACCTAAATTACACTTGCGTCTCATCCCAGGGACGAGCAGCTTTCGGCTCTGTTTGCAGAGTGAATAAACAGGAATCCCTCCCTGCCCGCCTGGCGTGTGTGGGCACCTTTCCTCTGGCTGCAACAAGGGGGGAGAGTGTGTGTACTCACCCCACACTCACACTCACGCACACTCGCACACCAACCCCACAGAGCTCAGGTCTGGACTTAGGGTCCGGTGGGCAAGGGCCGCCTGGGGTGCCAGCCTCGGCTTCTGGGGAAGTTTATAAGATCAAGGGGTCACCCCCAGGTTCGGGGGTTTGGAGGCGTGGGATGGGGCACTCCTTCAACTAGGCAGCGGACATTCCAGCCGCGTGACCGAATACGACCCTCCTCCCGGGACGGTCACAACACACGGGAGACAAGGATGGATGTGAGGTGCAGGGGCTTGGTCACAGTAAGGGCTTGGTGGATGTGAGTGGCGATGACAACAACGATGATGACAATGCTCAAGTGCCCTCCTTGACAGGGGATACCAATGTCTTCAGCTCGTTTCCTGAACGGACCACGCTGGGGCCACAGAGCTCCAGCCCATCGTGGCCCCGAGGTCCCGTGGAGTGGGCGCAGCACCTCGCCCAGCATGCCCAAAACCCGGCCCCCAGTGCCCAGCCCTGAGCGCAGCTGGGGCACAGTCCGGACTCTCTTGGCCCGCTTGATTCCCCAGGTCCGAGACCCCTCGCAGGCCCTGAGGGACCCGTGTCCAACTTGCCCCAGGCCTGGGCAAGGCCAGCGAGGTGGGCCAGCGGGCTGCGAGCGGGCGGGATTTACGGCCTGGCCGGCCGGGCTCGGTGCTCCAGTGGGCGTCGTGTCGAATCTGTCCCATTATATGGACAGTTGAGTTTAATAGTCATTGTGTGCTCACTCGGAGCCCAGCAAACGTCGCGGGGCGACACCCCCTCCACGCGAGCCGCCCGCTCCCCAGCCACAGGCCCATCCGTACAGTAAATTAAAAATATGAATCACGTCTCCCCACTGCCTCCCCAAACGCTCGTCTTGTCAGCCTCAGAGTTGCCTTCATTTGTATTACCTTAATTTAATGTTAATTATGGTCTTCATTTACAAGGAACAAGCCAGCCCTGCTTTGCCAGGGGACCATCCCCTCCCCCACCCCCCTCGGTCCAGGAGAGAGAGAATGGGGGAGAAAGGGAAGTTGGGGGGCTGCAGAAGGAGGGCATGGGGAGTGGGAGCAAGGGCAGGAGAGGAGAGCTGGGCCGTCCATGGCTGGCGGCCCTTCTGGAAGGAACTAGGAGGACCCCTGCCCCCTCCATTCTCGGCCTTCAAGCCCTTACTCACTCAGCAGTTATTTACTGAGCACCTAATACATGCCAGACCTCCGGGGGCCAGAGAGATGGGGGCATCTCTTTCTCTCTCTCTAATAAGGACGTACAGAGTCCTCTCTGCCATCCTGAGGTCAATGTGCTAGACGGCAGCATCAGGAAGACATATCCAGGCCGGCCTGTGGAGTGGTGGTTAAGGCAGCTGGATCACACTTGGCCGACCATGTGGTTCAAGTCTCGGACCTGGCACGTACGTGCATATACCCAAAATCCTGAGAGGAAAATGGAGGAGACAGGACTGCTGCACAGCCATCCCTGTTGGGGGCGCTTTCTCACTTTGCTTCTCTCTCCAGCAAGTGCGCATGCCACTAGTAAACCAATTTTAAAAAGAGGAAAAAGAAGACATCTCCATAACCCAGGTGGACTGGCACCTGACCCAGCCCAGAGGGCAAGGACAGAGACAAAGGATCTCCCTTCCTGGTCCAGCTGCCCTCCGGCTCCCAGCAGCACCCCTGCCCCAAACCCCCTCACCCCCTCCAGGCAGGGAGCTCTTTGAGTCTGTCTCCCTGTCCTTGCTGCA
>NW_006204113.1:794837-798024 GCF_000334495.1 Tupaia belangeri chinensis
CCCAGCCCTGCAGACTCCCCCGGAATCCTTGTGTCCGAGAACCCTGGGAGGCCTGAGTGTCGCTGCATGTCCCCGTGCTGCCAATAGACACAGTCACACACAAGCCTGAAGAGCCTGTGGGGAGCTCGATAAACACTGGTGTCTGATGTCACACGTGTGCGCACAGGGAGCTGGCAGAGGGCCACCTGCACTTACGCTGCCATTAGCCACAGACACCGGCCCCCACTACACGCGTCCTCCACGGGGAAGAGGCTCTCCAGCAGGGATATCTGCTTGACAGATGATGCTGCTCTGAGTGTGTGTGTGTGTGTGTGTGTGTGTGTGCGCGCGCGCGCACGCGTCTCCAGGGAGCTTTGATCCCCGGGCAGGGACATGTGTCCCCGCCGGGTTCCGAGCGTCCCCCAGGCTCCGTGTGCACGTGTGTACGTGCATGAGCGTGTGTCTGGCGGGCCCATGTGTCGTGCGCGCGCCGGTGCTCATGCACGCTCCTCACCCCACCCCCCGCTGTCAGCGGCGCTGATGACATTGGCGCAGAGGAAAGTGATGACAAATGCCCGTTATCAGCGAACGAGGCCGATGACAAATGGGCGGGCGCCCGAGCAGCCCCATTACGCTGTAATAACAGAAGATGGATGGCCTGGCGCCCCCACCCCATCCCTACCCACCCTGCGCCGGTAACGGGAGCCGATGGGCTCCGCCCGCCCGGGAGGGAGCAGAGTGGCGCCGCCGCCGCCAATCACCGCGGGGCCGCCGCTGCTCAGGCCCAGGAGCCCGGCGAGCGCGCGGCCGCCCGCGGCGGAGGAACAAAGCGGTGTGCGGCGCGGACGCACCGGGCGCCCAGGCGGCAGGCATGCTCGCGGCCAGGACACGCAGCTGTGCACACAGACGGCCTGCACACGCGCCAGCCGCCTGTGTCCTTGCACGGCGCACCTGCAGCGCTTGTCCAGGCACGACCCCGACCTCACGGGACACGCCACGTCCTTTTGTGCCATGCATGCGCACACATGTGCCACCGGATCTGGGCGCACATCGCCAACGGGAAGCCGTGAGCACGCAGCCGGGCATGCTGCTGCACCCCCAGTGGGGCAGATGCCACAGAAACCACATGTGTCCACGCACATGCGTGTCCTAACATGGGGTAGGAATATGTACACACATATGCAGAAATGCTGGTGCGTGGACAGAAGCCCTCGTCTGCCCACACAATTCCGGGTGTTCACGCATGCACATGCATGAGCAAAAGACGCCATACTGCTCACCAAATACTAGCTGAGTGACCGCTATGCCCGGGTCACGTGACGAGTATGACACCACCCCTGCTTTCTAGAATTCTAAGTTTGCTGGGGAGAGGGGCAGACAGGTGGCTACCAGGGCAGAGGTGACTTCGGCTTTGATCCAGACACGTCATTTGTGATGTGAACGGTCCAATCAGAAAATCAGGAGAGTCTTCCTGGAAGAGGTAGCTTACGGAAGAGTGAATTTTTCTAGAGGAACTGTGTTCTGAATCAGAGGCGGGGAATCAGAAAGTGTAGGGAGCGTTTGAGGCCAAGGGGTCAAAGGGGCCTGGAGTCCTGAGGAACAGCGTGGGGGAAAGAGACTTTCGGACAGGGGACCAGGAGCTGGGAGCTAGGGGGCCAGTGAGGAGGCGGGGCGGAACCCCAGGAGAGACCTGAGCGCAGGAAGGAGGCCCCGGAGGCAGATGGAAGCTTCCACAGGCTTGTGTGGGACAGGCCTGAGCCAGCGTTGAGAAGAGGCCCTGCTTGGTCCAGTGCTCTCCTGTCTCTGTCCGGGACTGCTTTGTCCTTTTAGATAAGAAGCCCTGTATTTTCCTGTTGCGGGTGGCCAGGCCTGCAGCGTGAGGCCACGCAGTCCGATGATGGAAGAAGGTATGGAGGAGAAGGTGGTGAGATTGGTTTGGGACAGGGGTGTGGGAGAGGCTGGGGTGAAAGGTCGTAGCCATGAGTGACGACTTAGTGCCTCCAGAGTGGGAGCTGCTGCCTCGCACACACCTCTGCCCACGTCCACACACAGCGGCCCCAGCAGCGGTGCCCCTGTGCACAGTGGGTTCCTGTCCCATGAACTCTGCTTGCTGGAACACAGGCCCCCTGCATTGCCGTTAGATCCCCAGGCTGGCACATGCAGCTAGCTACTCAGTATCTGTTGAATGAATACGTGAACGCACGCATGCATGTGCACCTGAGAGTCCACATATGCACACACAGGTGCCCGGTGACTACCCACCTGTGCCTCCTTATCCCATTCGGGGACAGAATGTCCTTGCCTCAGTGGCCTTCTCTTTGAGTGTTGCCTTTGCAGACAGCTGGGCAGGGGTTAAGGAGGAGCAGACAGGTGAGGTGTGGGGCAGGGGAGAGGCTGTGATTTAGAGCCAAAAGATCTGAATTCAAGTGTTGCTCCTCCCTCTGTGACCACTCCCCTCCCCAACCTCAGCTTCTGGGTACACAGGACAGCAAAGCAGCACCTGCCGCCCACTGGGACCAGGCGGAACTGAAGCCAGGCCTGGAGGGGCTGCTTCCTGACCCGCCACTCTGGGTTCCCTGGGAGGGGGTGAACCCAGGGCACCTGGACAGGGGGAAGAGAGTTGGCAGGTCTGCAAGGAAAGCTCTGAACCCGACAGCAGAGGCATGGAGGGTCAGGCCCCGCCTCACACAGCCACATGTAAGGGACCCGGGCAGATGCGAGGCCCGCAGGACTCGGTAAACACTCAGCTCTGAGCCTGGGGTGAAGGAGGCAGAGGACACGAAAGAGATGGGCAGGGTGGCAGGAGCCAGGGAGACAGGTGTGGGCACCAGGGGGCTGGGACCCCGCCTGCCCACTTTGGCTGGGAAGGGGTTCCTGCAGAGGGAGGGCAGTGCAGCCCCAGGCCCACACTGCCCCAGCCCCGTGACGTTATGGGCTGCCAGCGTGCTCCGGTCCTCTCCCTACTTGGGCTGTTAACCATCACCTCGGACCTGTCACGAGGCCCCGGGGACGCCCACAGGGCCTGCAGGGAAAGTGCCGGAATTGGAGCGGGAGGCCGGCTAACGGCCTGGCCCTCCTCCCTCCCCAGCGCACTTTTTCTGTAGCGTTATTGACCCGTCATTAGTTTTCCGTCCAAGGTCGCCAGGCCTGGCCCAGCCATAAATCACGGCGGCCGGAGGGGGGCCCCGGCGGCGCCAGGAGCCCGCCA
>NW_006204113.1:798049-798327 GCF_000334495.1 Tupaia belangeri chinensis
TCTGCGCACGAGGCGGGCGAGGGAAGAGGCGATGCTGGGGAGGAACTGCTTCCCGGCCTTCCCGGGCCTTCGGTCACCCCATCTGACCTCCCAGTCTAAAGCTTCCAGAAGCAAAGACAGAACTCCCCCGGGGGAAACTGAGGCACGCTGCGGCAGAGTCCCGACCACGGTGAGTCTGGGAAGGGGTCCCGCCCGATTCGGCACCAGGTCATCCGTCCCTCCGGTGCTGGGCGGGCCCCGAGCCCACACCCCCCGAGCCACCACCTCCAGACGAGCCG
>NW_006204113.1:798618-799621 GCF_000334495.1 Tupaia belangeri chinensis
CGGGACTGCTCCCGGCTTCGGGGTCCGCGCCCACTAGGCCGCCTGCGCCTGCGTGGAGGGGAGCGGTGATGCCTTTCCAGCCCCCTGCCTGCAGGGAAGCAGGGAGGGCGCCCGGGCTGGGCTTGACCATCCAGTGCTGAGTCCAAGGTCGTGGTCATGGTGGTGAGGGAGGAGGGCGGGTTGAGGGAGGGGTGTCTGTGCCCCTCAGTCCTGTGTGGAGCCCACGTGGGGACAGGTGAGGCACGTGGGGGGCTGCGAAGGAGGGACCAGGAGTGCGGGGACAGCTGTGAGGGGCAAGAGCAGGTTTGACAGGGACGTGGGGGTGCGGTGGGGACAGGTCAGACATATGCAGGGCTACCTGTGGGCCATGGACCCAGGACCTGCCTGGTCAGGGCTGGAGCTTAGCAGCTCTTAAAGAGTGGGTGTCCCGGGATCAGCAGTTAGCGTAATGGCTATATTGCTGGACTCCCACGTAGTCGACTGTTGTTCGAGTCCCGGATCCGGTGGCTTGAACTCACGCCGGGCGCGTGTGCGTGCATGCCCAAGATCCCGAGAGGAGAATGGAGGAGAAGGGATTTCGGCGTGGCCATCCCCCCTGGGGGGTGATTTCCTGCTTTCTATCTCTCTGTCTCTCTGTCTGTCTGGCGAGCGCACGCGCCCTATAGCAAAAACCTCTCCAAAAAAAAAAAAAGAGTGGGTGTCCCTACAGCACTCATTTCCGCAGAGCAAAGAGGTCAGAGGGCCCCACCTCCAGGCCAGTGAGCAACTGCTGGTTCAGAAACCTGTTCAGGGACCAGCGGGCAGCATAATGGCTAGTCCCGGACCCGGTGGCTTAAAACTCACGCCTGGGCGGGAACCAGCAGTTAGCGTAATGGCTATGTCGCTGGACTCCCACGTAGTCGACCGCGGTTCGTGTCCCGGACCCTGTGGCTTAAAAACTCACGCCGGGCGCATGTGCGGGCGTGCCCAAGATCCCGAGAGGAGAATGGAGGAGAAGGGATTG
>NW_006204113.1:799649-807384 GCF_000334495.1 Tupaia belangeri chinensis
CCTCGTGTTTTGGGAAAACCCCGTGCCCCCTAAACGAAAAAAAAAAACCCCCCCAAAAAAAAAAAAAAAAAAAAAAAAAAAACTCACGCCGGGTCGTGCGAGCCCAGGATCCCGAGAGGAGAATGGATGAGAGGGGACTGCAGCGTAGCCATCCCCCCTGGGGGGTGATTTCTCGCTTTCTGTCTCTCTGTCTCTCTGTCTGATGAGCGCTTGCACCCTATAGCAAAAAACTCCCCCAAAAAAGAAAGAAAAAGAAACCCGATCAGGGCTGGAGACTGTCCTTTCACATCAGCATGGGGAGCCCTCAGATTCTGAAAAGCTGGGGGCTCCTTGGTAGGGTCTGTGGGGGAAGGAGGGAGAGAGGTTAGGACTGAAGGCCCCCATTATGTCTGGGCTAGAGCTGCTCCCAGAGAAGAGCTGGGGAACCCACTGGGCTTCCTAGGTCATGGAGATCTGAGATGAAACCAGTGCTGTTCTCATGCTGTGTGACTTCGGAGAAGTGAATGAACCTCTCTGGACCTCACTTTCCTCATCTGCAAAATGAGAGTAAGTCAGCTTCCTAGCAGGCTGCTGGGGAGCTTCCATGATATTCCTGTGCAAGGTGGGGTGAAGGGTGGCCTGGCGGGTCCAGGCGTCAGTCGATAAATGCCGCTGAAACTTCCCTGAAAACAGAAATGTGGGCAGCTGAACTGTTTCTCTACTGGAAACTCCCTCCATGTCAGCTGTCCCTGGCCACCAAAGAAGCTGGTGCCCTCCAGTGGACTCAAAGACATCCTTAACCAGCTCCCACCCAAGCCCCAGGAATAAAGACTTTAGAAAACTCTTGTTTATAAAATTCGATATAGGGCGTGTCCACTTTCTGGGGAGAGAGAGAGAAAATGAGAAGTCAACCCCACCCCAAGGGGGATGGCCACACCACAATCCCTTCATTCTCCTCCTGGGATTTTGAGTACGCACGCATACATGCCTGGTGTGTTTTTCAGGCCAAGTCTGGGGCTCCAACTACATGGTCAGCCTGTGGGATCCATCTGCCATAACCACCATGCCCCCTGGGGGGCCCTGAACACGCTCTTTGGGAAGGGAGATGAGCCATGGTTTGGAAGGGCACCAGGTCCTCAGCCTACTCACGGTGCCCGCGTCCTAGCAGGTTCTGCCCGAGCCAGCTCCTGTCCAAGAGCCATTCCTGTAAGACGTCAGCTCACGGCTCCTCGTGGTCCAGGGGGCCCGATGCAGCCTGGGCAGGATCACAGGTGCTCACAGGGCTGGCCCCAGGTACAACAGGAGCACGAGAACTCTGGACTGAGCATGAGAACTGCGGAGCAGCTCCCACCTGGGAATGGGGTGGGGGTGCCACACTGAGAATAGAGCCCCCTGACCTCTCCAACTCCATGCCCTGCTCCACCAGAGGCGATGCCTAAGACACCCTCCCCCGCCCTATGTACCTGTTTTCTGCTACTGCATGACAAATAACCACGAACAAGCAATACCCACTTACTAGCTGGCAGCTCTGAAGGTCAGAAGAATTCTTTGCTGAGGGTCCCACCAGGATGAGCTCAACGTGCCAGCACACCTGGGCGTTTACCTGGGGCTTCGGGGAAGAATCGGCTCCCGGGTTCATTCACGTTGCCGGTAGAATGCAGTTCCTTGTGGCTGTAGGACTGTTTTCATTTCCTCGCTGGTTGTCAGCTGGGGCGTCTTTGAGGACCCTCTTTGAGGACCCTCTTTGAGGACCCTCTTTGGTCCTTCTCAGGCTTCAAATATCTCTAACTGCTCCTTCTGCTACCAGAGAAAATGCTCTTATATTTATTTATTTATTGAAGAGGTTTTTGCTATAGGGCGCATGTGTTCACCAAAAAGAGAGAGGGGAATGGCCACACCGCAATCCCTTCTCCTCCAGTCTCCTCTCGGGATCTTGGGCATGCATGCACACGCACCTGGCGTGAGTTTAAGTCACCAGGTCCAGGACTCGAACCACGGTCAACTACATGGGAGTCTAGCGACATAGCCATTACGCCAACTGCTGGTCCTGAAAATGCTCAATTTTTAGAGTTCATATGATTAGACTAGGCCTACCCAGCTAATTTTCCTTTGGATATATGCTGTGGTTTTAATGTCTCTCCCAAAAGTTCTTGTGTTGAAAACGTAACTGCTAATGTAACAGTGGATAAGCGGGGCCTTTGAGAGGTGATTGGGTCGTGGGGTCCTTGAATTAATGTCATTGTCATAGCAGTGAGTTAGCAGGAGAGTGCGCGGTCTTGTTTGCTTGCCAGAGGCCCCGTGCACTTGCTGGACAGAAAGTGAGAAGGCGCTCCTCCCATGGGGAACGGCCACGCTGCAATCCCTTCTCCTCCTTTTCTCCCTCCTTTCAGGATTCTGGGCAAGCACACACAGGTGCTCAGAGTGTTTCTCAAGCTGCCAGGTCTGGGACTCGAACCAAGCAGTCAGCCATGTGGGTTCTAGCTGCCTTAACCACTATGCCATGGGCTGGCATGAGAGTTGTGATAAAAGCAAGCTCAGGGGGCCAGCAGGTGGCATGGTGGTTAAGGTGCTGGACTCCCGTATGGCCAACTGTGATTTGAGTCCTGGACCCAGTGGGTTGAAAATCATGCCAGACATGTGTATGTGTGTGCCCAAAATCCTGAGAGGAGAATGGAGAGGGGATTGTGACCGTCCCCCCGGGGGTGCCACCTCACTTTCTCTGTCTTTCTGTCCAGAGAGCGCATTGCCCTGTGGCAAAACCCTAAATGCAAAGCGGCCACAGCTCAGCTCGCCCTTGCCATCTCGCGTGCTCTCCTTGCCCTCCCGTGCTCCGCCGTGGGGCAGAGCATGCAGGCCCTGGGCGGGTGTGGTGCTGTACTCTGGCACTTCCCAGCCCACAACCGAGAAGCCCGTGTCCTGTCCTATCACTGCCCAGTCTGCGGTGCCGTCACAGCAGGAAGTGGACCAGGACACCATGTCTAGCTAACAGGAGCAGCGGCTCATCACGCTGAGGGAACATGCGCTCCCAAGGAAGGAGGCACCACAACAACAGGGTCAGTGGGCTCATCCCTGGGCGCCTGCCCACCCCACCAAGCCTCCAAGCGGGACTGGAAGCAGGCCTCACTCCCGCTTCCAGCCCTCCCAACTCTGGGGAGACCTTGGGCCAGTCCCCTCCGTCTCTGGACTTCAGCTTCCTCACTGGTCATTGCGACAAGACACAGACGAAATGGAAAACCCCTTAGGGTCCCGTATGCTGCCGGTGATGCAGGAAGTCGGAGGAGTCTGGCCTTTGGGCTGTGAGCTGCTCTCTGAGGGCAGTGCGGGGCCGTGTTTCCAGCGGCACCGCCATTGGCCTCGGCAGCTGCAGAGCCCAGCAGAGGCTGCCAGCAGAGGGGGCCAGCCTCCTGGAGGGGGGCCAGGGGACAGTGCCAGAGACCAGGAGTCCTGTGAGGCCCCACAGCCAGCATGGCTCTGTTCTGGGGGCTGCATGGAGCCCGGTGGCCTGTGAGGAGTGGGAGCAGTGGGGCTAAGGCCATGTGGGGAGGGCACCCCACTCTCTCACTCTCATCTCAAGTGGCCTCCAGGCCCTTCTCGCAAATCCCTCCTCTGCCTCCAATCTTGGGGCTCCATAAAGGTCTTCCTAGCCTCTTCCTGCCCCTCAGGCCCTCTGAGAGTCAGGACCTAGCCCCAGGCCCCTGCTCTTGTCCCTCCATAGCAGGGAGCCCCATTTCCCTGGGCTCCCCTCCAGGCCTCCCCTTGTCCTGCATACTCGGTCCGCATCGGGGTCCCCCCGCCCAGGCTTCATAGCCAAGGCCCGGCAGAGGGGCTGGAGGGAGACCCTCCCCTGCTCCGTCCAAGTGCGGGAGCGGGTGAGAGGCGGGGAAATGAATATTAATTTATCATGATTAGGCAAATCCGGCAGGGAGAGCCGATTCCGGAGGAGGCTAAAAAGATGAATTTCAGCAATAAAATTAAATAAGGACGGACGGGCACCCCTCCTCCCTCCCGCTTTGCTGATCTCTCTCTTTCTTACAATTTATGAGGCCAATTATGAAGATGAGGTTGGAAGTTCCTGGAACTTCACTAAATGCAAACGGCGGTCCCTGCTGTTCCCATCAAATTAATTAACCGCGCGCTATTGATGGCCGCTCAAGGCTGACGCAGGCGGCCCGCCCTGCGGCCTCCTCCACGCCCACGAGGACCAGAGTCCATGGCCCAGCCGGGGCTCTGCCGCCTTCCAGGGTCCCTGCACAACACCACTGGGGACTCTCAGGGACCCCTTCCAGCCTGAGTCCTTGACATAGGGGCCTGCACCCCACGGTCTAGAGAGACAGGGCCTCACGGACACATCCTGGGCAGTTGCACACGAGGGTTCAGACGCTCACACACGCACAGGGTCCAGGACGTATGCAAGGACCCAGGCACAGGGACGAGCACAGCCCAGGGGCCGGGTGGGTGGGTGAGCTGGCTGTGTGAGGCGCACTTGGGGCAAGGACCCGAGCAGCGAGGCCCGGCGGAGGCCAGCAGGGCGAAGGCACACCTATGGAGGTCCAGGTCTCACAGCTGTGCCAGCAGCGAGCAGTGGCCTCCTGGCCTGGCATGTCCTGTCCTCCGGAAGGATCCCGAGCCTGGCCACCTCTGGGCCTGGGCCTTCTGGGTCTTTCGCTGGACTCAGCATCTACACTGACCCTCACTGTGAGGACCAGGGCTTGCTGAGCTCCCCGAGGCAGGATGGTGATGAGACCTGGCCCCTAGTCTCAGGGAAAAGACGAGGCTCCCAGCTTGGCAGGGCTGGGACAGAGCATCCCAGGAGGCTCAGATCGTGGGCACGAAATGCCAGTGGGAAATGGGAAGGGGACTCTGAGCATGTGGCAGCCGGCAAGGGCTGGGCCCAGGCTGTCCCCCAGTACCCCCAGTCCAGCACATGAGCCCCTGCCTCAGCCCTCCTGAGTGGCCGGGCCTGCAGGCATGCTCCACGACCGCAGGGTAAAGCCCGGCCTCCGACGTGGCCTCAGCCTGTCCAGCTCGAGTCACTGTGCACGGGCACACCTGGCCTGACTCTCCACCTTCTGGACTCGGCATGTGCCCACTGGATCACCCAGGACCATCCCTTTCTCGAAATGTGTCACCTTAACCACTACTGCGAAGTCCCCTTTGCCGAGTAACATGTTCGCGGGTCCCAGGAGCAGAACATGACACCTTTGGGGGCCCTCATTCTGCCGACCACCCATACGGGCTGGCCAAGGACAGTCCCGGCTTGCAGAGAGTGACGAGGGACTGTGTGAGGGCAGGAAGCCGGTTTAGGGGCCCACTCCTCCTCCCCGGGACCAGCTGGGCTTGGGCAGTGGGTTCTTGGGGTGCTCAGTTGTTGGACAGGACCCCAGTTCCCAACGGGGCTCTGAAGTTGTCTCCCTTCCAGCAGGATGGGGGAAGGGCAGGAAGCCTGCCCAGAACCAGGTCCCGAAGGGGACAGGGGACCTGGGGACCAGCACTCACTTTCTCGCTCAGACCCCAGGAACACTTTCTGTGTGGCCTCTCCCGCCCTCTCCTTCCCCTCCATAGCGCTCTGGCTCCTCAGTCAGTCACAGGGACATACCCCGAGGGGTCTCTGGAGGGTGCCGGCATACCCACCCTTTTTTTTTTTTTTTTGGAGAGGTTTTGCTTAGGGCACGTGTGTGCTCATGGGAAAGACAGAAAGAGACAGAAAGCAAGAAATCACCCCCCAGGGGGGATGGCCACGCCGCAATCCCTTCTCCTCCATTCTCCTCTCGGGATCTTGGGCACGCACACACACGCGCCCGGCGTGAGTTTAAGCTACCGGGTCCGGGACTCAAACCGCGGTCGACTACATGGGAGTCCAGCGACGTAGCCATTATGCCAACTGCTGTTACCAATACCCTCTTTATCCCTCTTGCCCTTGCAGGAGTCTGCGTGGCTCAAAGGTGGTCCCCAAGTTCTGGGCTGCCTGCGGGAAGGCGTTAAGGCGATCATGGTGGGGGTCAGACCCCTGACTAAAGGTGGCACTTGCCCGCCCTGGGGGTCTGGGAACTTCAAGTGTGGAAGGGGTCACCCCAGGACCCACTGCACACTCGCCCCCTCTGCTCCTAGCCCTGGATGTCTGTCCCTGGCCACTGACGGGAGCGATAGGAGAAACGCATCATCCACATGTGGACCAAGACATCCCAGCCTTGGGGCAGCAGGCGCGGAGGCACCAGTCCGAGAACTAGCAGAGCTTGTGAGGAGCCAGAGCCGCCCTACTGTCCCGAGCGACCCACGCCACCCTGGGGTAGCAGCTCCACACCTCCCTTGGGCCATCTCTCCAGCCCCTGTGGGCTTCGATCCTCCAGCAAGACCCACACAGGCGAGGGCTGATGTCAGCCACCCCAGGCGGCAGGGCCAGCCCCAGGACTCGGAGAGTTGACACATAACCAATACACACCCCGCCTTGCCCAGCACCCTCAAGCTTGGCGCTCACCCCTGGGGCCCACGCTCCTCCTCTCCTGCTTTGAGGGGCCTGTCCAGGCTCCTCGCTGGCCCAGTCCTCCCCTGACCTCTGTGTTGTTACTCTTAGCGCCGGGCACGCTCACACCTCCTTCCCGCAGCCCACCAGGTCTCCCCAGACTCAGCCTGGCCCTCGTCAGGAAGCTGCAGAGTGTTGAGCTGGACTGGGCAGTAGGCTCTGCACACCAGCCCTGCCTTCCTCCTTGCTGCCAGCACATGGCATCTTCTAAAGCTGGTCCTCAACTGTCCTCAAAGCCTGCCCGACTCCTCAAATGGCGACTTCCCCTCCTCCTCCAGGGAGCCTTCTCTGACTGCCTCAGCCCTGTCAATAGCACACAGGTAACCATTCAGTTGGTCCTAAATGTTTCCCAGGAGCCTTGTCACCTTTGTCTATGTCCCAGTAGCCTGGCCTAGGGCAGAACCCCCAGGAGATGCTGATGGGGCAGAGCTCCCAATCTTGGCTTCATGGTGCTTCCCCCACCTTTTAAAAAGTTGTGCCAGAGGGCGCATGCACTCCAGAGACCGTGAGTGAAAGCGAAGCAGCATCTCCCGGGGTGGGGCAGCCCCTTCTCATTCCCCTCTGGGGTGCACACACGCCCAGCATGCTTTTCAAGCCGCTGGATACAGGACTCCACCTGCACAGTTGGCCAGCTGGGACCCAGCCGCCCTAACGACGCCATTGGTGCCTCCTTCTCCCTCCCAACGCCCACACTGCTCAGTTCCGAGTGCAGGAGCTGCCTCAGGCCAGGCCCGTCTGCAGGCAGTTAGCACAGCCTTTCTGCCCCCACCCCCATCAGCTCCGCTCTCTTCCCTGCTTAGGAGGAAGAGAGCAGGCGGGACACGGCAGCTCAGACACCAGGCAGGCTGAATGGCAAATGCGCTTTACTGCACCCTGGGCCTCCAGACACAGTCCACACCGGGCCTGGGGCGCCCTCCCAGCCCCTCCAGCTGCACAGGAAGCGGTGGTGAAGACTGCATGTGGGACGGCTCACTCTCCTGCTCCAGAGGGCCTGGGGGTGATGCTGGGCCCTCAGCTGGCCCCCTCCCCTGCAGCTTCTTCCCACCTCCGCAGCCAGACCTCAGGGAGAGGGAGGGGATGCCTGGGCCTTCGGCATAGAAGCTGGCCTCGAACCAGTCACCTGCTCCTTTTGAGAATGGAGCAAGGGGCTGGCAGGGGCCGTGGGGAGGTGAGAGATGGCCGCCTGTTCCCATCTGAGAGGGAGCTGGGCAGACCCTGGGAGTGGCTGGCTCCTTC
>NW_006204113.1:807786-814049 GCF_000334495.1 Tupaia belangeri chinensis
GGGACCGCCAGCCCCGCAGCCCTGGGTCACCAGTCCCGCTCGGCCGGTTCTCGGTAGGGAAGGCCTAAGAGGCTGAAGACGTCCTTCTCCGTTGGGGTGGGCAGTGCTCGGCCAGGCCCCAGCTTGACGCCGCGGCTGTTCCGGTTCACGGCCGTGCTGAGCGCGTGCTCCGACAGGCTCATGCCCTTGGTCTTGGCCAGAGCCCGCATGGAGCGGTTGAAGTGGGCAGAGCCGGTGAAGTAGAGCAGGGCGCAGGCCAGCTCGCAGTAGGGCACCACGATGATGTCCAGGCGTCGGTGCCGCCGCCCCGGGCCGGGCAGCCGGCACACTCCCAGGTACTTCTGCTGCTGCCCGTTCTCCTCGTGGCTCACCAGGTCGTCTGTCAGGAACCCTGGTCCAGCACGGGGGAGGGTGGGGAGTGGCCCAAGCTGGCCCGTCCTCCCCGGTGCTCCTAACCTGGCGCTCTGTCCCCAGCTCCCTATTTGTTTGCTGCGTGACCTGGCTTCTCTGGGCCTGTCTCCTTGACTGCAAATCACGGAAATTCTCCCCCTCTCCCCCACAGCATCCCAAGAGGCTCGGAGGAGACCCCAGCCTGCGGGTGTCACTGCGTCCCTTGTGCAGGTGGGAGGCTTTTTCAGCCGTTCCTGAGAGGACTCTGGCCTTCTTACAAAGCACGTGTCCCCTGCTCCCTGCAACTCTGAGGTTCTCCCTCCCTATCTCCCTACTGGGGACACCAGCCCGGGCCTGCTCCGGCCAACCTGCCCGCCCAGAGCTGGAATGCATACCTCGCTGCCGAAGGCTGTCCAGAAGGAGACGGAAGACGCCCTGGTGAGACCGGCCATCCGGGTGAGTGACGAGCACGTCCACGTCACCACAGGTCGCCTTCCCCCGTCGGTATGAGCCACATGCCACACACAGCAGCCCAGGGTTGAGGGCCTGAGCTGCTTCCCGGACCTGGGAAAAGAGAAGGGAGGGCTGGGGCTGGGGGCCTCATGCCCCAGAAGCAGCTCCTCTCCCCTGACAGCAGGGGGCCTTCCCTGACCCTGGGCCACATCCCAGCGCCTGCCCTAGTCAACCCTGGCAGCCAGCTGCCAGCCCGAGGGAGGCCACCCCGGGCAGCTGCTGTCCTCGGGCCTCACTAGGATGGGGAAGGAGAGGCTGGCTGCAGGCAGGGAAGGCGTGCTCTGCTCTGGAGGAAGGGCATGCAGCCTCCCTCTGGAGTTTCTCCTGGCCCCTGCCCCAACCATGTGCCCAGGCCTGTGGAACCCGGCTTAGACAAGGGACAGGCCAGGAGGGCCTCAGCCAGCGTGTGTGAGTGGGGGCCTGGGCAGGTGGCTGGCAGTCCGCCCTGGGCCAGCCCTGGGAAAAATGGAGCCCAGAAACCTAACTGCAGAAGGGGGAAAGAGAGGGAGCAAAGAGAGGGCCCGTCCAGCCAGCACCCACATCCAGTCCTGGTGGGGAGGCAGCTGGACAGAGGAACTGGCAGCAAGGACCACCCCTAGTGGAGAGAAAGCCAGCCCATCAGCCTTCCCCAGAGACAGGAGGCTTTCACATGCAGATTCCTCCACCCCAGGGCGCTGGGGTTCTCGGGCCCTGGATACAGGCAGCCAGGACACCTCAGTTCTCCTGACTGGCAGCAAGTTTTGGCTAATCCCCTCACTCTCTTCTTGAGCCTCCCAAGAGAATGGGAGGAGGCTGGATGAGTAATCCCATCAAAACTCCCAAGGCTGGAGCCCTGGGTGGGAGGCAAGAGAAGCCAGGTGGGAAGCTCTTCTGTTCCAATGGGCTGGGGGCTGGGGCCTGCCTGGGGTATTCTCTGTGCCCGGACACCGTGGCTGAGTGACAGTGTCAGCACTAGCACCATGGCCTGGTGATGGGTGGACAAAGGGGCCTGTCTATCCAGGCCGTTTGTGGCCTGGAGCGGAGTGGAGGCTGATTTCAACCAAGCTGGTCTTGCCTCTGCTGCGCAGTCTGACCCCATCAGAATCCTCACCGAAACAAGCCCGAGAGGGCGAGAACTGCCCACGAGGAGCAGCCGTGAGGGCCGACGCCAGATGAGCAGATGAGACTCCCAGCCCTGCAGGAGCCCTCGTCCCACTCACAGTTTACACTGTGTCGTCGGGAAAGACATGACGTATTTTTCTATACAAAAATGTGTCATGACTTTTCCAATGACCCAATATAAACCCAACCTCTAACTCAACTCGAACCACATGGTCTTCCTGGCCAAACCTCCTTTCTTCTTCTTTTTGAAAATTATTTTATTGACACTAGCAGCGTAATGGCTATGTCGCTGGACTCCCATGTGGTCAACCGCGGTTCGCATCCCGGACCTGGTGGCTTAAGACTCCCACTAGGCACGCAGGCGTGTGTGCCCAAGATCCCGAGAGGAGAATGGAGGAGAAGGGACTGTGGTGTGGCCATCCCCCCTGAGGGGTGATTTCTCGCTTTCTGTCTCTCTGCTATAGCGCACACGCCCTATAGCAAAAACCTCTCCAAAAAAATTATTTTATTTAACTTTATTTATTCATTTGTTTATTTTAATTTGACCAGAGAGGGAGAGAGGAAGTGAGAAGGCAAGCCACCAGGTCCAGGACTTGAATCATGGTCAGCCATGATGCAGTCCAGCACCCTTAACTACCTGCCAAACCTGCTGGCCCCCAAACCTTATTTCTTAGATGACGGGACTCTGACCCTAAAGCAATCAATGCTAAGAAAGCACCACTCCTAATGGAGCCTTCCCCTTACCTGGACCCCAACCAAGCTGTCCCTCATCCCATGCCGAGTCCTAGCGGCACGGGCCTACACCATCTCTAACCCGAGCCCTGGCCGGCCAGGTGGGCTCCAGAAGCCCTGCTCATCTGCAGAGACATGAAACCTTCCACATCTGTGCATTCTGCAGGCAAAGAGCCCCTGTGTTTCATTCAGTAGGTTCTCAAAAATAACCAACCAAGGGAGCCAGCAGTTAGCATAATGGCTATGTCGCTGGATTCCCAGATACTCGACCGCGGTTCGTGTCCTGGATCCGGTGGCTTAGAACTCACACTGGGCGCATGTGCGTGCATGCCCAAGATTCCGAGAGGAGAATGGAGGAGAAGGGATTGCGGTGTGACCATCCCCCCTGGGGGGTGATTTCTCGCTTTCTGTCTCTATGTCTCTCTCTCTCTGTCTGGTGAGCGCACGCGCTCTATAGCGAAAACCTCTCAAAAAAAAAAAAAAGTTCAAAAATAACCAACCAACCAAACAAACAAACAAACCCATTAAGAACCCCTTCCCTTGGGGCCGGCAAGTGGCATGGTTGTTAAGGGGTAATGGACTCCCACATGGCTGACCACAGTTCGAATCCCGGAACTGGTGGCTTGCTTTCTCACTTTGCGTCTCTCTCTGTGTCTCATTCTGTCCTTCTCTGGTCAAGTTTAAATAAATAAATTGAAGTTAAAGAAAATAATTCTAAAAAAAAAAAAAAAAAGAGAACCCCTGCCCTGGCGTGTCCCAACCCAGCCCAGTTTAATAACCTAAGTGGCGGGAACCAGCAGTTAGCATAATGGCTATGGCGCTGGATTCCCACATAGTCGACCGCGGTTCGTGTCCCGGACCCGGTGGCTTAAAAAACTCACGCCGGGCGCGTGTGCGTGCATGCCCAAGATCCCGAGAGGAAAATGGAGGAGAGGGGATTGCGGCGTGACCATCCCCCCTGGAGGGTGATTTCTCGCTTTCTGTCTCTATGTCTCTCTCTGTCTGTTTGGCGAGCGCACGCGCCCTACAGTGAAAATCTCTCAAAAAAAAAAAAAAAACCTAACTAAGTGGCTGGGCCCTAAACCTCCTCCAACACGGCCCTGACACTAACACACGCAGACATCTAATGCAGACCAAGTCTGCTGATCGCCCGGCACACCAACCCGCTAGCCCTGAGAACTGCCGTGGCACCTCTTCCCTCCTGGAGCCACCCAGCCCCATCATGGGCCTGTGGCTTCTGTCTCAACTGGTCATTCCTCACTGTCTGGCGACCACAGCTTCCCTTGCTGTGGGTATCCCGGCTAAGGGATGAAGGGCTCTTTGAGCCAGAACCTTACAGCAGGGCCTGGCCCTCCTCGCCACTCGGGGCCCAGCTTACCGTCTGCTCGATCTCTGCGGCCTCCTCCCTGGGCATGCGATCCAGGAAGTCATCGTAGTGCTTCAGGCCGATGGCCTGCTGGGTCGTCAGGGTGGCCTGTGTGCGGATGTCTTCCAGGCTTCGGAAGCCCTGGAGAAAAGCAGCCAGATGGGAGGCTACGAGGACCCAGGACAAGTGAGAGGCATCAATAAGCACATACACGAGGCTCCCAGCACCCCAGCTCCAGGGAAGGCCTCAGCCAGGACCAACCCCAGGGGTGGTGAGTCTGTCCTTGGTGGGCTGTGAGCAAGGCAAGATGCAGAGGGGACATGCCACAGCCCAGCCCTACAGCATCCCAAAATACTGGTTCACGTCCGATCATGGGGCCAGGCCTGGCCATCCCACTGTTACTGAGCTCCCAGGGAATCCTGGGTGGGGCCAGTCTGGGAACTGCTCTGGCCCGCAGCTCTGAGGCCTCGTCTCCTGGGGAGGGCCCTTGATGGTCTGGGGCACAGAGAAATCTGCTTCTTGTGCCTGCCTGCACCTCCAGAGTACCAAGCAACAGGGCTGTTCTGGGAGCCAGGGGAGGGGTCTCTGTGAGTTCTGGTCCCCTTCGAAAGCCTGGTCTGGGTTCATCCTCATCAGAGCACTGGGTGCAGGAAATCTGGGGCAGGAGCTCTGAGATCCGGCAAAACTGAAGTGGGCTGGGTTGGGGTCTGACCTGATAGTACCACATCCGGGCAGTCTTGGTCCCAGCTCCCCAGATGTTGGAGAAGAGCTCCAGGACAGGCACGCTGTCGCTGACGTGGTCCAGCTTCCGCAGGTGCCCGCTCTCCAGGATCTCCAGGACCTTCTCGGCCATGCGCTTCCCGATCCCAGGAATGCTGCAGGCCTCCTAGAGGCAGCAGCCGCAGAGGCAAGGAAGAAGCATGAGAAGGCAGCGGAGTAGAGCCGCGGAGGGAAACTGACCCTTTCTGCAGATGCCTGCGCACAGGCCGGCTGGGCCGGATGGCAACTGCGCGGCTGCGAAACGCGTGGGCACAGGTGAGGAGCGTGGGTGGCTTGGGGCCGGGGGATTCAGCTTGTGTCCGGAGGGATGAGGACCAGCAAGAAGTAGGGAATAGCACTAGCTGCCATCAGCGTCAGTGTAACTGCCAGGGCTAACATTCGCTGGGGCTGGGGCTCACCGGACCAGTCTCTGCTCCACAGTCTCTGCTCCACGGGACCATCTCCCCTCACACTCCCCAGAGCTGACATTCCCTGGGGCTCACCGGACCAGTCCCTGCTCCACAGGACCATCTCCCCTCACACTCCCCAGAGCTGACATTCCCTGGGGCTCACCGGACCAGTCTCTGCTCCAGGGGACCATCTCCCCTCACACTCCCCAGGACACTGAGAGAGAGCTGCTATTTGTTTGCTCGTTCTTTTGTTGGAAAGATTTATTTATTTAATCCCATTTGTTACTACCATTTTTTCAATTTGATCAGAGAAAGAGAGAAAGGGAAAGTGAGAAGGCAAGCTGCCAGGTCCGGGACTCAAACTTCAGTTGGCCATGTGGGAATCCAGTGCCTTTAACTACCATGCCACCTGCTGGCCCCGTGGGCTGCTATAATTAGCCCCTTTTTACTGATGAAAAAATTGATGCTCAGGAAGTTTAAGTAACTTGTCTAGGGCCAGTCAGTGAATTTTGGAAAGCAGAACTAAACTGTGGTCTGTTAGGCTCCAGAGTCTGCTTTGTTTTTGGTTTTTTGTTTGTTTGTTTTTTGCCAGAGGCTACAAGAGCTCCCCGGAGAGAGACAGAGAGGAAGAGTGAGAAACCACCCCCCAGAGGGGATGGCCACACTCCAATCCCTCCTCCTCCGGTCTCCTCTTGGGATTTTGGGCACACACATATGTGTATACAGCATGATTTTCAAGCTGCCAGGTCTGGGGCTTGAATCGTGGCCAGCCATGTGAGGATCCTGTGCCTTAACCACCATGCCACCTGCTAGCCCCTGGAGTCTGAAGGTTTTTTTTTTTCCCCCTAAGAATTTTCTTATTTAACTTTATTTATTTATTTTTATTTGACCAGAGAGGGACAGAGTGAGAAAGAGGAAGAGACAGAGAAAGAGAGAGAGAGAAAGAGAAAGTGAGAAAGCAAGCTGCCAGGTCCAGGACTCGAGCCATGGTC
>NW_006204113.1:819473-824890 GCF_000334495.1 Tupaia belangeri chinensis
GGACCATCTCCCCTCACACTCCCCAGAGCTGACATTCCCTGGGGCTCACCGGACCAGTCCCTGCTCCACAGGACCATCTCCCCTCACACTCCCCAGAGCTGACATTCCCTGGGGCTCACCGGACCAGTCTCTGCTCCAGGGGACCATCTCCCCTCACACTCCCCAGGACACTGAGAGAGAGCTGCTATTTGTTTGCTCGTTCTTTTGTTGGAAAGATTTATTTATTTAATCCCATTTGTTACTACCATTTTTTCAATTTGATCAGAGAAAGAGAGAAAGGGAAAGTGAGAAGGCAAGCTGCCAGGTCCGGGACTCAAACTTCAGTTGGCCATGTGGGAATCCAGTGCCTTTAACTACCATGCAACCTGCTGGCCCCCTGGGCTGCCATAATTAACCCCTTGAAAAAATTGATGCTCAGGAAGTTTAAGTAACTTGTCTAGGGCCAGTCAGTGAATTTTGGAAAGCAGAACTAAACTGTGGTCTGTTAGGCTCCAGAGTCTGCTTTGTTTTTGGTTTTTTGTTTGTTTGTTTTTTGCCATAGGCTACCAGAGCTCCCCGGAGAGAGACAGAGAGGAAGAGTGAGAAAACACCCCCCAGCGGGGACCCCCCAGAGGGGATGGCCACACTCCAATCCCTTCTCCTCCGGTCTCCTCTTGGGATTTTGGGCACACACATATGTGTATACAGCATGATTTTCAAGCTGCCAGGTCTGGGGCTTGAATCGTGGCCAGCCATGTGAGGATCCTGTGCCTTAACCACCATGCCACCTGCTAGCCCCTTTTTCCCCCTAAGAATTTTCTTATTTAACTTTATTTATTTATTTTTATTTGACCAGAGAGGGACAGAGTGAGAAAGAGGAAGAGACATAGAAAGAGAGAGAGAGAAAGAGAAAGTGAGAAAGCAAGCTGCCAGGTCCAGGACTCGAGCCATGGTCGGCCATGTGGGAATCTAGCACCCTATACTACCACACCATCTGCCGGCCCCTGGAGTCTGAAATGTTTTTTAAGAAAACTTTCTATTATGCAAAAAGTTCAAAAGAAAAGGACGGTGTAAGTGAACCCCAAGCACCCATTACCCAGCCTCAATGAGGCTGCCAATCCACTTTTGTAAATCTCCTATTTTTTTTTCTTTTGTGCAAATCCCAGCCTTCATAAAATCTTAACCACTAAATCCGATGGTCCCTCCACTAATCCCTGGCTAGTAAAGAGACCCACATGCCACACCACCCTAGCTTCAGGTACCTGGTAGGAGGTGACAGGCTTGTGGAAGCTCTTGAGGGCGTTGATGGCCTTGGCATAGCCCAGGGCCCGCCACTGGTCTCCCTGGACCCTGTAGGCTTTGGCCAGCACCTCCAGCTTCTCTGTGATGTGGGCGTTGTGGTTGGTCGCCTTCTGGCTGGAGGGCTGCGCACAGACCCACTTGTCCAGGGCCTCAGGGACCGGATTGGGCTCAGCATCTCCCTCAGGGGGTGTGGGGTAGTGGCCACTGATCAGAGCTTCCAGGTCAGCTGCGCTAACCTGGGTCTCTTCCCCATCACTGCTTTCGTCATCAGTGCCAGGCTTGAGGTGGGGAAAGAGAAGACTCAGTAAGTTTTTTTTTTTGGAGAGGTTTTTGCTATAGGGTACATGCACTCGCCAGAGAGACAGAAAGCAAGAAAATCACCCCCGGGGGGATGGCCATGCTGCAATCCCTTCTCCACCATTCTCTCGGGATCTTGGGCATACACGCACATGCGCCCGGCATGACTTTAGCCGCTCACAGGCCCCCGGCATGACTTTAAGCCACCGGGTCCGGGACTCAAACTGCGGTTGACTACATAGGAGTCCAATGATGTAGCCATTATGTCCACTGCTGGTCCTAAGACTCAGTAAGTTCTTGCCTTCCATGAAGAAGGCTCCTCGAAGGTGGGGTTTCTTTGAGGGGTGTGGGGCATCCTCTTAGACACTAGACACTGGTTTTCTGGATCAGATATGGGTCTCCTGACATTGGGGGCTGTGTTTCATCCACCTGGCTTCCCCCAGTTCCCACCCTAGGGTCCATCCCCAGGGGCTGGTGGTGGGCATGGCTCATGGCAGGGGCGTCAGGAGGAGCTGAGTGGCTTCCCACAGAGAGTCTGCCCTCTCAGGGACCTGGGGCCTTCTGAACCCCCTCCAGGCCCTCCCTGCTTTTGTGATCGGGTTCCCAAGGAAAGGGAGTCACAGAGGCCCGGAGGCTGCTGCTGACCTGGGCTTGGGTGCTCGGAGCCTCTTCTGCCTGTCGTGGAGGAGAGACAGGCCTGGCAGGAGGAGAGGGAGGAGTGTGCGCTGTTCTGGGCAGAGCCTCGTGGGCACCAGAAGCAGGAGAGCCTTGGTCTGCCTTGCTGGGCTGTGGTTGATCCAAGTACCTGCCGGGATGGCAATGCCAGGGTAAGATACCAAAGGTCTCACCCTACCCCTGACCCCAGTTCATCCCTAGTCTAACCTGGTTTCCAAGTATGTCCCATTAAGAAAATGAGAGTTGGTGGGGCCAGCAGTTGTGTAATGGCTATGTCACTGGACTCCCATATATTCGATTGCGGTTCGAGTCCCAGACCTGGTGGCTTAACTCACAGGACTGAGGCATGGCTATCCCCCCTGGGGGGTGATTTCTCACTTTCTGTCTCTCTCTGTCTTTCTGGTGAGCATGCGTGCCCTATAGCAAGAACCTCACCACAAAAAAAAAAAATAAAAGGAAAAAAATCACAGTTGGGACCAGCAGTTGGTGTAATGGCTATGTCATTGGACTCCCATGTAGTCAACCATGGTTCGAGTCCCAGACCCGGTGGCTTCAACTTACACCAGGCATGTGTGCACGCATGCCCAAGATCCTGAGAAGAGAATGGAGGAGAAGGGATTGCAGCGTGGCCATGCCCTCTGGGAGGTGATTTCTCGCTGTCTCTGTCTTTCTGGTGAACATACGTGCCCTATAGCAAAAACCTCTCAAAAAAAAAGAAAGAAAAAAGAAAATGACAGTTAACAGTGCAATGAGAGAGCGCGGGACGCTGCCAGTGAACAGGACCAGCTCACCTGTTGGGGACAAAGATGCTGAATCCGGCTGTGTCCACCAGCCTTCTGTCCTGCAGGCACAAGCTCAGCCAGGCTGACTTCACCAGCTGGGCACCCGGGGGCAGCCGGGGCAGTTTCAGGAGGCGAAGGGTCCGCTCACAGTCCATGCCTTCATCCGCCACAATGTAAGTGACCCCTGGGGCTTGGGCGGGGCATATCTGGCCACCATGCTGGACGATTTGCTTTTCGAAGAGTTCTGCCCGGGTTCGTCCGATGCCAGTGGGCACAACATGAGCCCGCAGGGGGCTCAGCCACTCTGCAGAGAGGGGACATGCAGATCCTGCTGTTCTGTCACATAGGATCTGAGTGAACCTTGACAGTCCCCTCCCCAGTCCATCCAGGCATACCGCCACAGAACATAGCAGACGTCCTCAGGTGTCACCTGAAGGTAGTCGGATGTATTTTGTCTATGTGAAAATGCATCGTGACTTTTGTGACAACCCAATATATGGCCTGTTCTCTGGGGAGCCTACAACAGTGTCTGGCTGTTGTAGCTAACCTAGAAATGCCTGCTGAGTGAACGCCACCTTCCCTTCCCCGCTGTGAAGCGCCTGTCTTATCGTTTACTCTTTCTACAAAGCACACGCTTCTTTTCATTACATTGTCCTCACCCTCACAGTCTAGCAGAACACACACACACACACACGCGCGCGTGCACACATACCCTCTCCCCAGCTCCCTGGGCCTCCTTCATCTAGTTGTCAGTTTGGTTACAAAACAACTCACATGCCTGAGGATGTGAGGGCGATTTCTGTCCTGCATAGGATTCTGCTGGGCATTTCCTGAGGGACCAGGGAGACTTCCCTTCTTTTAACTTTTTGCAAGTTTCTTTCTTTCACACGAGAGTAAAACTGAGAGAAAAAGCACAGGCATGGGGGAGGGGAGAGGCACCCTTGCCGGGTTTCATCGCTCGGAGATGTGCTCCCCTGCCCCGTCCTCCAGCTTGCCGAGACTGGGGCACACGTGCAGCCAGAGTTTCAGGTGGAATCCAAACCCGCAGTCAGCCAGGTGGGGTCCAGCACTGCCCATGAGCAGACCACCGCCCGCACCATAGCCGCTGGGCAGCTCGCCATGTCACCATCTTCCTGCCTTGGCCTTGGGAGTGGATGAAACCATAGGTATGCACCACTGTGCCAGGCTTTTAGGATGGGCTGGAAATAGAACCTAGGCCTCCCACGTGGCTCCAGCCTGCCAAGTATCAGTGTCTACCAGGGAGTATTTTCTGACTGATAGAGGTCTCGGGGTGAAGACGGTAATGTAGTAAGTGACCTGTCAAAGACAGGGGAGCCTGTACAAAGCAGGTACAAACAGACCTGTGGGCCCTGAACTGGCAGCACTGGCTCCAGGACCCGGGGCAGCCCGGCCCCCAGTCCCTGCCTCTAGCCAGGAGTGATGGAGAGCTGAAAACAGGAAGGCTGAGCCTTCAAGAGCATGAGAATTCTGAGTAAGTCTGCTCACCTCCCGAGTCTTCTTCCTTTTCCCTCTTGGGAACCTTTGCAAGAGCTTTTGATGATGGATTGGCATGAATTTTCTTCCGTTTGGGAAATGCCTTCAAGATGCCCCTGGGGTCCATTGAAGCATGGCTGGATCCTGGCCTGTCCCAGGGTTGATCAGGGCGACAGTCATATGGAACTCCAGAATGGTCACCCACCCCATCCCCACCCAAGCACTTTGCCTGTGGAGGTGGGGCTGTACTGCCCAGGCCTTGGGGACAGTGGCCTTAGACCCTCTTAAATGTCAGCGGTGTCATCCTTTCTACTCACCAGACTTTCAAAGTTAGAGTACTGGGGGAAAGGAGGGGAAGACTGAGACTGCTGGGGTGAGGGTGGATTTGAGGGGCAGGAGCTGTCATCATTCCTCAGAGGGATGTTCTGAAGATTCAGCACAAGGGGGCCGGCAGGTGGCCTAGTGGTTAAGGGCGCTGGACTCCCACATGGGCGACCGGGGTTCAAGTCCACGACCTGGCAGCTTGCTTTGTCACTTTCTTTCTTTCTCTCTCTCTCACTCTGTCCCTTTTTAATAAAATAATTATTAAAGAAAAAATTCAGCACAGTGTCTGGAGCTATTGCATTCGGCTTCCAAAGGGTACCCAGAAGAGGATGCGGGCTAGGGAACGGAGGTACGTGTTTAGGAAGGGCTTCGGCTCTGAGAGGAGTGGAGACCAGGGGAAACCTGCACATACACGCCACTTAATCTTCCTCAACCCCCCAACAGACTCGCAGCGGAAAACCGGGCGGGGGCACTTCAAGCACCGGGGACGGCTGCACCTGCCCGGCTCGGGCCTCGAGGCACCGGGGTGCGCAGCGCCGCAGCTGCGGGGAGGTGGGGCAGGCC
>NW_006204113.1:824921-825222 GCF_000334495.1 Tupaia belangeri chinensis
CAGGCTCCCAGCTGGGGCCAGGAGAGCTGCGGCGTCCGGCCGGGCCCGAGGAGTCCGGTCTCGTGAGGGGTCAGCACTGGGCCGGACGGGGCGCCCAAGGGTGGACAGGAGTAAGCTACTTACCCAAGGGGCCAATGAAAGCGGACGAAGTCGGGGAGGAGGGCAACTGCCCCGAATAGCTTCCGAGTCAGCCGGAAGTGGCCCTCAGCGGAACGGTTACCATGGCAGCGGCCGGGGGCGCGGGGGGGCAGAGGGAAGATGGCGGTGACCGGCTGGCTGGAGAGTCTGCGGGCGGCCGAGA
>NW_006204113.1:825264-839986 GCF_000334495.1 Tupaia belangeri chinensis
GGGCCCCGGCCCCCGGCCGCGGCGCTGGCTCCTCGGGGAGGGCCGGAGAGGCCGCGGCTGTCAGCCAGGCCGGGCTCTGCATTTGCAGATGAGGAAACTGAGGCCCGGGGAGAGGACGTGAACGCGCACGTCCCCTCGACACCCCTCGCTGCCCGGCACCATTCCGCTCGGCTCCGAGCTTGTGACTAATAAATAATCTTCCCCTTCCATTCATCATCTCATCTGCTCCTCCCGCTGTCCCAAATCTGATCGTTTTCCTCCCCGCTTTACAGAAGAGGAAACAAATCCAAGTTGCAGAGCAGCCCCAGCTTCTCCCGCCAGGCAATGCAACGACGGGACCTTGACTTGGGACCCCACGAACCTCAGCCTGGGGGTCCTACTGCTGAAGGCAGCCTGGTGGCACAGAAGGAGACCTGGCTCCAATTCCAGCTCTGCCATAAGTCTCCCGGGCTCTCCAGTCCCCCTTTACGTGGTGGGAACTCGCTTTCCTCATCTGCAAAAGGAAGTGGATGGGCTGCCCCAGCCGTGACTGAAGGCCTTTGTAAATGTCCCGGGTCCTGGGGCGGTGCTGGAACAGGTGGGCACAGGCTATGGAGGCCTGACCCCGCCCCCAGGATTGGCCAGGTCTGCGTCCCCCACCCACGTGCTAATGGGTCCCTTCCTGGACCCACGTGGGGGCCCACGTCCGATTTCCTGAGACTCAAAGTAACGGCGGGGGCAGCAGGCAGAGACCAATCAGAAAGGCCCGGAGATTGTGGAAATTGAAGTCTGCGCTCCCTGTACTCCTTTCTGCACCAGGGAAGGAGGCTTTTACTCCGTGCCCGCTGTACTAGGGAAGGCGGGAAGGGGTGGGCATGTCCATGGCTCTCACGTGAACACCTAACAGCGCATGTTAAGCAGAGTTTGGAATTTTGTGTAAATGCTATGGAAGCTTGCAGGTGGAGATGCAGCTCTGGGAGGAAGAACCAACGGAAGGGGTGATGTTTCAGGGTCTTGAAGAATTGGCAGGTGCCTGCCAAGTGGAGAAGAGGGGGTGGCTTTTCAAGGAAGGACTCGGGTGTGAGGGCAAGGGGTTGTGGAGGTGTGTGGCTGAGGTCTAGAGGAGGAACAGAATGAGTGATGCTACAGCCTGGCCCAGGCAGAGAACAGCACTGCGCTGTCAGGTACTGCGGTGGGGGCTAGGATGCAGGCCCAGTGAAGGTCCCTGCTCCCAAGAGGCCATGAGGGGAGATGGTGGAAAATAAGAGAGGTTACATGGAAATTGGGGCATATTGTGATTTTTCATGCCATGCTAAAGATGTTGGCCGTTATTCCATAGGTCAAGTTTTTGTTTTGTTTGATTTTTATTTGACAGAGGACATGTGAGAAAGAGGGAGGAAGCACCCCTCACAGGGCGTAGTCACACCTCGGTCCCTTCTCCGTGTCTCCCTCCTATTGGGATTCTGGCCACACATGCAGGCGTACCAGAGTGTATTTCAAACCAGTGGCCTGGGACTCGAACTGTACAGTCGGTCATTGAGATCTAGCTCTCTTAACCCCCAGGCCACAGAACCAGCCTGGTGTGTATTTTAATTGTAAAAGGCAAAACAAATCATACCATAAAATTTGCCATTTTAACCGTTTTCGGGTGTACAGCTGTGGCATTAAGTCCCTCTACATCATCGTGCAGCCGTCACCACCACCCGCCTCTGGAGCGTTTCTCACTCTGTACCCATTAAACAGCAACTCCTCATCCCGTCCTTCCCCAAACCCTCCTGCTTCCTGTTTCTGAGAGTGTGACTGTTCTAGGAACGCTCGTAAGTGGGCTCATTCACTGTCCTTTCTGACTGTTCTATTTTACTTAGCTTCAGGTAGTCAAGTTCATCCATGCTGTAGCATGTCACAATGCCCTTTTCTAAATCTGAACCACGTTCCCTTGTAGGTACAGACCACATTTTGTTTGCCCATTCTTCTGTTGATAGACACTTGGGGTGCTGCCCCCTCTTGGCCAGTGTGGATAATGTCGCTCTCCAGGCGATTGTACAGATACTGTTTGAACCTCTCCTCTCACTTCCTTTGGCTGCAGGACAGTGTTTAAACAAATATTTCATCCTCCAGGATTTTAAGTTTTTGTTTTTGTTTTTGTTTTTGTTTTTTGGAGAGGTTTTTGCTATAGGGCGCGTGCGCTCGCCAGACAGACAGAGACATAGAGACAGAAAGTGAGAAATCACCCCCCAGGGCGGATGGTCAGGCCGCAATCCCTTCTCCTCCATTCTCCTCTCGGGATCTTGGGCACGCACGCACACGCGCCCGGCGTGAGATTTAAGCCATCGGGTCCGAGACGCGAACCGCGGTCGACTACGTGGGAGTCCAGTGACATAGCCATTACGCTAACTGCTGGTTCCCCAGGATTTTAAGTTTTGTCTGAAGCATCACAAATGATGTTTTATATTTTTTCCTCAAGCTAAAAAATAATGTGGTACTGAATATATATCAGTTGTCTTGTCAAACTTCCAGCTTCCTTCAGATTTATCCTCCTGGTGTGGGCATGAGGGTGGCTTACCTCCTCCCCACCACGAATCACAGCTATTGATAATGACAACCCAATAACTTCATTTTTTTCAAAAATAGTTTTTATTATGGAAATATGAAAAATAAGTGAAATAAGTCATGCATAATCCTAGTACTCAGGTCATCATAATTTGCATTTTCATACATAAACTTCTATATTTTTTAAATGCATACACATTCACAAACTTTTCCTGGTAGCAAACTATCATACTAATACACTTAAAAATTTTTTAAGAATTATTTATTTAATTTTATTTATTATTTTAATGTCCTATAGTCACCAGAGAGAGACACAGAGAGAAAGAACGAGAGAGAGCGAGAGAGAGCAAGCCACCAGGTCCAGGACTTGAACTATGATTGGCCATGTGGGAGTCCAGTGCCTTAACCATCACACCACCTGCTGGCCCCTAAAATTTTTTATATACACACATATAATACTACAGTAAAGATAGTATTAGAATAAAGTATGGGTAATATGTAATCAACTGGGTAAGGGAACTTGTTCTAAGCACAATTTCTAGGGCATTGAGCGCAAAGGAAAATGATAGAGTTGACATAAATAAACTCTTGTTTGGGAAAACCCATTTTAAACAAACTTAAAAGACAATCGAGGGTCAAATAGTGGCATCGTGGTTAAGACAACTGTATCCATCATGGCTGAGTACGTGGTCTGAATCTTGGAGCTGGTGGGTAGAGAAACATGTGCCCCAAATCTGGAGAGGAGAATGGAGGAGAAGGGAGCAAGGCCTGACAATGCCCCTGGGGATTCTCTTTCTCTGTCTCTGTCTCTCTCTCCAGTGAATGCCCATGACCTATAACAAAATCACAGGGGGGAAAAAAGGGCAATTGAAACAGAATATTTGCAACATGTATGACACTTGATTAATATATATGAGGGGACTTCAAAAACTTCATAGAAAATGTGCACTATTGAAAAAAATGCATGAATTGCAAAATTTTTTCCAATAAAATAAACTCATACTTTAATTTCATTTTTCCACAAATTTTCAAAGTCCCTTTGTGTCAAGCTCAATTGTATCAGTAGGAAAAAGATGAATACCCAAATAAAATAGGCTAAGACAGAAGCAGGAAAATGGCCTTAACCCCTTAGAACAGTGCTCAATCTTACAAATATTTAAAGTCATACAAATGATATGGTCTAGTTAGTTATTAGAATGTGGACTGTAGACTCAAGTGAATTTAAGTCTGGGTCTCATTTCCCAGTTTTATCATCTTGGGTAAGTTGCATGGCTTTAAGCCTCCATTTTCCTTACCTGTGAAATACAGGTAATGGGTACACACAGGTTTATTGTGAGAATCCAGTTCACTAAGACCAGGAAAGTACCTGGTCGGTAGTAGCACTGCATCCTGCCTGGACCCCAAACTGGATGCCAAGGGGAGCTGGTTAGGCCAGAGACTCAGCCACCCACAGGCTGCACGTTGAGCCCCACTCCTGACAGGAGAACCCCTTGGATGGTAAAGGGTGGTGGAACCAAGGGGCATGCTGAAAACCCTGGTGAGTTTCCCCAGAACACAGGTTAGGAATGACTTAAAGAAACTGTGTCCCAGACGAGTGAACTGAACAGAAAACAGATACTTTGGGGCTCTCGTTCACCAGCATGTATGGGGTACCTGACTGCTGGGCCTTCGTGCCCTGTCATGAGTCTTACTGAGGAGCTCACCTGTGTCTGCTCTCTTATCTGTAAAAAGAAAGTGAGAAAGTGATTCTGCTGCATGAAAGGAGGGAGGTGGGGCTAGAGGTGGTCCCTCCGTTCTTTCAGTGGACTGTGCATCGTTGCTTACGCAGTCTCTCCATCAATAAGCACCAGGTGTGAAGCTTTGTCTTAGGGAAGCCCCGGGTACTAAGCTTGGTCTTAGAGAAACTGTAGACATGGAGTGTGAAATCCCCTGTCTAGAAGAGAAGCCAGGCGGTGATGACATAGTGACATAGATGCGAAATCATAAAGTACTCGTGGGGAAGAGAATCCTTGGGGCCTTCATCGTGTGCCGTGTGATAGATGGCCTAGAGACCTGTGGAGAGTGAGAGCGAAGGTCTGGTAGGAGGCTGGCGGGAAACCCCTTCCATATCCTGAGCACACAGGCTTGCTTTTGAGAACTGGGGAGAGAAAGATGAATGTCACTCACGGGGAGACAGATGCTGTTACAAATATCATACTTTGGGGGCCAGCAGGTGGCACGGTGGTTAAGGCACTGGATCTCACATGGCCAACTGTGATTCGAGTCCCAGACCTGGTAGTTTGAAAATCATGCCAGGGTACCAGCAGGTGGCATGGTGATTAAGGTGGCTGGATTCCCACATGGCGAACTGCAGTTCGAGTCCCAGACCGAGTGACTTAAAAATCATAGCATGTGTGTATGCGTGCTCAAGATCCCCAGAGGAGAATGGAGGAGAAGGGATTGCAGTGTGGCCATCCCCCCGGGAAGTGATTTCTCACTTTTCCCTCTCTCTGTTGCTTTCCAGCATGTACCCTATGACTAACCTCCCCCCCAAAAAATAAAAGAGTCATACTGTGTGATCAGTGCTCCACTGTGGGTGTGAATAAGGCACGAGGCGGCACGAATGAGGGGGAGCTGAGGAAGACTTTCTCAGTGGGAAGGAGTTTGAGCTGGATTTGGAGGAAGCGTTCTGCAGATGGGAGAAATACGGAACTGCTGCTGGTGGTGGAGGAGGCAGCGGAGAAAGCTTCTGAAAGGCAGGACAGGTCTCAAAGGCACGGCAGGCGTGGTGACAAGGCAGGCGTGGTGACAAGGCGTTTCCAGGAGGCCTTTGCTGGTTCCTTGGGGTTTTCCCAGGTAAGCCCCTCAGTCTGCCAGGGGCCAGGCGAGAGGAGGCACTGAGGCCAGGCCCCCTCTGCTTTGCGTGCAGGGAGAAGGAAGGTGCACTATTTGTTCCCAGACGGGAAGGAAATGGCCGAAGAATATGACGAGAAGACGAGTGAACTACTCGGTAAGTGACAGCAGCTCTCCCCGGCCCTTAGGACAGGCGCTACTAGGCTTAGGCTCGGGCGAGGAGCCCAGCAGCAGTGTAGAAGCCAGGGGAGGCTGAGGCCCTCGTGGCAAGATTGCTTCCCAGAGTGATGTGGACCCAGGAGAGCAGCGGGGGTCCTTTTGACCAGCAAACCCCATCCCCTGCCCTACCCCGAAACCCCAGCCCTACCATGAAACAAGGAGAGAGCCAGAATTCTCCTGAGATGGGAATGGGGACGCAGAGGAACAGTTGGTGAGGAGGAGGAAGAGGAGGAGGAGCCTCCAGAGGAGCCCTGTAGGCAGAGCAGTGATGAGGGCAGGCAGGCTATCGCTGCAGTTCTTGCCCAGTTTTTTTTTTTTTTTTTTTTTTTTACCGAAGCCACTCCAGGTCAAGCAAGTATCAAAGGCAGCAAGCAGCTCCTGACCTTGCCTTCAAGGTGGCACTATTAAATCTGACCCTTTCTTTTTCTTTTTTCTTTTGGAGTTTTTTGCTATAGGGTGCATGCACTTGCCAGAAAGACAAAGAGAGACAGAGAGACAGAAAGCGAGAAATCACCCCCCAGGGGGAATGGCCATGCCGCAATCCCTTCTCCTCCATTCTCCTCTCGGGATCTTGGGCACGCATGCACACGCACCTGGCGTGAGTTTAAGCCACTGAGTACAAACTCAAACTGCGGTTGACTACATGGAGTCCAGCAACATATCCATTACGCTAACTGCTGGTCCTGAAATCTGACCCTTTCTCTTTTATTTTTTTTGGAGAGATTTTCACTGTAGGGCGCGTGCGCTCGCCAGACAGACAGACAGAGACATAGAGACAGAAAGCGAGAAATCACCCCCCAGGGGGGATGGTCACACCGCAATCCCTTCTCCTCCATTCTCCTCTCGGGATCTTGGGCACGCACGCACACGCGCCCGGCGTGAGTTTTTTTAAGCCACCGGGTCCGGGACACGAACCGCAGTCGACTACGTGGGAATCCAGCGACATAGCCATTACGCTAACTGCTGGTTCCCAAAATCTGACCCTTTCTTGAAGAATGTCTGAATTGGAGAGTGGAGGCAGCTTTTTTTTTCTTTTCTTTTCTTTTTTACAGCATTGTCATTTTCACTCCTGCAGCTCTTGTCCTCTAAGAATAGGCTCATGAATGGGGTTCCAGCTCAGGTATCTGGGAGCTGTTTGAGCCATCCCTCCTTGTTCCCAGATCTGCACATTGGCCTTAGCTGACTCCCCAGAGCGAGGTGGCTGGCTCTTTGACCCAGGGTCTGAGTCTGTCAGCAGCAGGACTTGGTCTTTTTATTAAGTTCTACCTGAAATGCGAAGACCAAGGATGGAATCAGGGGCTGGGTTATTTTCTTGTCATTATTCTTGACTTTAATTTCTTCCTGGGCCTGATCGACAGGTAGTATTGGCGAGGGAATTTCTTTTTCCCTTTTTCTGACAGCTCATAAATGTCTAGAACCGACAACATGGATTACACTGGTTTGCATTCCCTCCGTCTCCAGTCTTAACTTGTGTGTCCCGCGTGTGTCCCGTTGCAGAGCTGAGTGTCGATCCCTCCTATTATGAGCTGCCTGGCTCCAGTCCCAATCGGTTCAGGCTGGTGCTATTGAAAATCTTGATGTGTTTAGCATATGACACTGATTCGGCGGAAACCAATACAGTAGTAATATCCTCACAATGCATTGTAATTTATAGTGCTCCCAGGGGCCGACAGCCTTGGCATGCCTAACGGGGAGCTTATGAAAGCAGAGGTCACGTGGACTAACTACCACCACAACCAGGCCGGAGACCAGCGCAGCTCCTTGCCCCAGCCCCAGCATCACTGCTCTTCTCCACACAGAGCAAATAACCCCAAGAGAAGCAAATAAAACAGCCATAGCTGCTGTGGCTGTGGAAACAAACAAATAAAACCCAGGCCTCATTGTTGTTCTTGGACATGAAGTTAAAATTAAAAAACAAGTCCAGGGCCAGCCAGCGGCCTGGTGGTTAAGATGGCTGGATCCCACGTGGCTGACTGCGTGGGTCAAGTCCTCCACCGGGCAGCCTGAGAAACACATGGGGGGGCGGGGTGTGCGTACATGCCCAAACTCCTGAGAGGAGAATGGAGGAGAGGGAATTGTGGTGTGGCCCTTCACCCTGAGGGGTGACTTCTCACTTTCATTCTCTTTCTCTTTGTGTCTCTGCCTCTCTGTGGTGAGTACACATGCCTTACAGCAAACTAAATAAAAACAAAAAACAAACAAAGAAAAAAAAAAAGCAAGTCCAGGTTCCTTCATCCTAGCACTCGGTCGGTGCCTCTCCATCCCAATACGTTAACCGTTACTTCTGGTGGCAGGTGGGAATGGACCATGGCCTCCAAACTCCTTTTTCTTTTACTCTTTCTTTCTTTCTTCCTTTTATTTATGTTTTTAAAGGTTTTTGCCATAGGGTGCATGTACTTGCTAGAGAGGGAAAGGATAAATCACCCCCCTGGGAGTGGCCATGACACAATCCCTTCTCCTCCATTCTCCTCTCAGGAGTTTGGGCACACACACACACACACACACACGCACACACACATGCACACACACACGCCCAGCATGATTTTCAAGCTGCCGGGTCCAGGACTTGAACTAGGGTTGACCACATGGGAATCCAGCACCTTAACCACCACACTACCTATTGGCCCCAAACTCCTTTTTCTTAGAAGCAAAAATAGAGAACACTGTTACAAGAGAACACCATTTGGCTTAAATTTACCAAAGAATGTTATCAATATTGCAGCTGTTATTGGGCACCACACTAAATGCTTTCTACGAATTGAGGTAGGTACTGTGGTCCCCATTTTTTTTTTGAGAGGTTTTTTTTGCTATAGGGCGCGTGCGCTCGCCAGACAGAGAGAGACATAGAGACAGAAAGCGAGAAATCACCCTCCAGGGGGGATGGTCACGCCGCAATCCCTTCTCCTCCATTCTCCTCTCGGGATCTTGGACACGCATGCACACGCGCCCGGCATGAGTTCTAAGCCACCAGGTCCGGGACACGAACTGCGGTCGACTACATGGGAGTCCAGCGACACAGCCATTACGCCAACTGCTGGTTCCCATGTGGTCCCCATTTTACTGTTGGAAAAAGCAGACGCTCAGAGGTTAGCTCCTAGTTCAGAATCCCACCACTGGTTAGTTTCTGAGCCAGCCCAGTTCTTTCTAAGTGCCCCGTGCTTTACATCTGCACAAAACTAGTGTGGGGGTTGAGACTAGGCCCAACTTTTTTTCTTACTAAATTTTTCTTTTCCGGAATGACCTAAGTGGAAACCGGTGGGCAGAGACAGCCCAGTTGCTCCTCCGGGCCCTGCTCTAGGATGGCAGGAGCAAATCTTTGTCTTCCTCTTCTCCCTCCCTCTTCCCCCACAGCCACCCTTGCAAAGCCTTATTATTAATTTTTAAGTATAAATAATCCCTGGACCTGAGCTGGCTTTTGCTTGTACATTCTATAAAGTAAGCTGTGGGTATAGTTTTGTGGCAGTAAATAGAAATAGTTTCCATTTTCCCAGCTAATTATACAAATTTGATAATTGGCCAAAGCCCTTTTCTGTTAGAAAAACTCCAAGTAATTTATAGAGGAACAATCGCCAATAGGTGTTCATCTGTCTGGGAGGAATTTCTTGCAGTCGGTGTTAATAAGCATGTTAGTGTCATTTGTTCCCTACCCCCACAATGGACGCTGCCTGTATTCATAGAGGGAGACAGCCAAGGCCCCACAGCAATGATCGGAACATCAAACCAGCCTGAGAAGAACGCAGCATGTCCAGGGGGCAGGGGCTGAGGGGCAGGCCAGCCCCCAGCGATTACATCGGGATTACCGGCTTAATCTGCTGTGGTATTTGACCGCCAGCCTAACCACCCCAGGCTGCGTTTGGAGGATATTGAGCACTTTCATCCCCAAGCACTTCACCGGCTTTATAAATGACCCACTCGATTCCCCTCAGCCTCCTCAGGGATGGGCCGTGGCAGCTGTCTCATAGCCACACAGCAACGTTGCAGTGTTTTAGGGCAGAAAAGAAGCAGCCTGCATCCAGTTTAAGCTGCAGGGAGTATTTAGGAAAAGGGAATGTAATTATCCACACTGGAAGTGGGCCAAGCTTGGAGCTTTGGGGAAAGAGGCCTTCAGGACCTCCACTTTCCAGCCCACCTGAAAGATGGGGCCCCCTTTCAGCAGTCTGGGACATCAGTCTGCCTCCTGCTGACTTAGGAACCCCCAGGCGCCGCCTCCATCACATATTCCCTGTCAGATCCTTTACAGGGTCGTTGAAAGTCTCCTTCCCAAGGACTGACCCAGGCTGAGCTGGGAAGATGCAGCAGCGTCCCGGGGCGTGCCTTGCACACCAGTTCGGTTTCACGTGTAATCAAATCAGAGTGACAGCAGGTGGAAACAGTCTTCTGTTGCTGCGGGAGCTGTCCTTGAGTTCAGGAACAAAGACGGGGGACAAGAAGACAGGATGGTGTGTTCTCACATGTGTGAGCCTGCGCCCACGCACATGGGAAACTTAGGAAGGACTTGCCCAAACCATCTCCTGGATCCGCTCTCTCTCTCTCTCTCTCTCTCTCTTTTTTAAGAGGTTTTTGCTATAGGGCGCGTGCGCTCCCCAGACAGGGAGACAGAAAGTGAGAAATCACCCCCCATGGGGGACGGCCACACTGCAATCCCTTCTCCTCCATTCTCCTCTCGGGATCTTGGGCACGCACATGGCGCCCGGTGTGAGTTTTAAGCCACCGGGTCTGGGACACGAACCACGGTCGACTACATGGGAGTCCAGTGACATAGCCATTACGCTAACTGCTGGTCCCTGGATCCGCTCTCTTGAGATAACAGGAAAGGGAACTGCCTTCTGCATTCTAATAACGAATTCAGTTTCTGAGGGCCTAAAAAGTGAAGCTGCCAAGGGTACCCAGTTCCTGCAAACTGGCTTTTAAGATCAGAAGGAAGGACGCCAGCGCTGATTTTCCCCTTCTTGGGAAGGGTTCTTGGGAATACCCAACATCCCCTGGACTGAAAGGGCAGAGGACATCCTGAGGTGTGGGGCCTCTTGCAGCCACGCTGGCACGGTGCCTCGGGCTTAACCAGTGAGGCATCGTGGAGCTGCCCCACTTACCCAGCCCCAGGTAGGCATTCCTCGTCATTTACTTGTCAGGGGATCAGAGCTGAGCCCTTAAAGGCCAACATATAAAAAAGCAGTAGAGCTACTTAAACCTTTACATCTTTAAAAAATTTGGTATAGAGTATGTATACTCACTGGAGAGATACAAAGAGAGAGATCACCCCCAGTGGGGACCACACCGTAACCCCTTCTCCATTCTCCTCTCAGGATTTTGGGCACACATGCACATGCACCCAGTGCATTTTAAAAGCTGGGTCTGGGACTCAGCTGTGCAATCATGTGGGACCTAGCTACTTTAACCACGACACCACAGACTGGCCTGGAACTTAAATATGATATAAGGGGACTTCAAAAAGTTTGTGGAAAAGTAGAATTGATGTAAGAATTTATTTTGGTGCAAAAAAACTTTGAAATCCATGCTTAGCTTTGTTGTGATATCTATTTTCTTCTTCTTTTTTTTTTAAAGAATTATTTTATTTAACTTTATTTATTTACATACACACACACCAGAGAGGAACAAGGTCAGAGAGAGAAAGAGACAGAAAGTGAGAAAGCAAGCCACCATGTCTGGGACTCAAACCGTGGTCTACCATGTAGGAGTTCAGTGCCCTTAGCCACTATACCACCTGCCAGCCCCCATGATATGTGCATTTTCTGCAAACTTTTTTTTTTTTAAGAGTTGTACTTTTCTTTTCTTTTCTTTATTTCTTTTTTTAAATTTTTTTGGAGAGGTTTTTGCTATAGGGCATGTGCGCTTGCCAGGAAGACAGAAAGAGACAGAGAGAAAGAAAGGGAGAAATCACCCCCCCCCCCGGGGGGGGATGGCCATGCCACAATTCCTTCTCCTCCATTCTCCTCTCAGGATCTTGGGCACGCACGCACACACACCTGAGTTTAAGTCCCTGGGTCTGGGACTCGAACTGTGGTCGGCTACATGGGAGTTCAGCGACATAGCCATTACACGAACTGCTGGTCCCATTTTCTACAAACTTTTTACAGACTCTTTATGTGTGCTTCTTGAAAATTTAGAGACTGTAGTTTAGCCTTTTATTAATGATTCAAATTCTTGATCTGGAGTTCGGGGACCTGAATTTTAGCTGTGGCTTATGCAAGTTACTTTCTCTCTCTCAATCTCAGTAATTCTTCATACTCTGACTCCTAGAGAGTAGCGGCAAGGGTTAACAGAGAGTAGCAGGGAAGAAAGGCTCTGCTTCCTTTACAAATACAGGCATTGGACTAGATGCTTTGTGATTGATTTGCTTGTTTCTTCCATGACAGAGATAGACAGGGACCCCCAGGAGGGCCTCATGCCACAGCACAGCCCAGCCTCCGCCAGCCCCGATCACGGGCGCACGAATCCACACCCAGTGTGTAATGTGGTGGTCTTGGGGCACAAACTGGGGACCTTCTGCTGTGGCTCCAGTTGCATCACCATTGTGCCACCATCTGGCCTCTGACTAGGTGCTCCCTAAAGCAACTTGCACCTCTGAGATCTGCAACAGTCGAGCCTGCTGTACACCATCCGTGTCTGTGCGTGCTTGTGTGCCCTCACCCTGGCCGGCCCCAGTGCTTGTGTGTTCTGACGCTGCCCTCCCGGGTGAGCTCCCTCATCCTCTGGTCAGCCTGCCAGGGGAAAGGGAGCTTCCTGCCGTATTCTGTGCAGACCATTTCACGTGCAGGCTGCTCGAGACCCTGGGAGCAGTCCTTCCTACAGTACAGAGCAGGGTCCGTGGGTCTTGTCACAGCAGGCTGCGGCTCAGAGGCATTTGTCATGCACACGCACTCAGTGAGTGTGCAACCGTGACAGAGGCCCCCAGAAGGCGGGCTTCCACTTAAGTGAGGTATTATAATGCATAGCTTTGAATATATTCCTGGTCACAGTCCATTCACTTAAGAAGGAGAAGTATTTGTGGAAAAAAAGGAAAGTTGCCTATAAAGCATATTTCCAAGTTTCACTCTTCCTTATTAATTTTCATTATGAACTTGGAAATGTGTTTCTAGGGAGAATGTTTGGCCCTAAGATGTAATAAAATCACACTGCAAAATGCACCAGACCTTATAAAAGCACATATTCAACGGGAAATTCTAATTTTACAGCACACTTTGGTGTTCAGCATGCATGCCTTACTTGGAGCGGTGAGGGCGTGTGGGTTTGCGGCTGCTCAGAAGGTCCGCAGGAAAACCCTCCACTGCCCATGCTGCGACCAGACTGTAGCTGTCACCCCCGCCCGCCCCGCCCCACCTGGGCAAAGGCGCAATCCAGCAGAAACACCCCTCCCACCCCCGCCCCCGTGTGCTTCTGAAGGGCTTTGCTCCCTGCACCAGCCTGGCTGGAAGACCCAGGGGCAGCCGCTCCCAAGATTCTGAGTGCAGCAAGAAGGGCACAGAATGGCGTGGGAGGGGGGTAAAGACGGGGCTCCCTGCTATGATGGGGATGCACCACAGCCGTCACCACGAATGACTGGGGGGGAGGGAACCTGGAGATCCCAGCAGTGGATTCCATGTAATGTCCATGAGCTAGTGTCCTGATTTTTAATTTCCATAACATATGTGCCTTATCCACACACACAGAATCTTAGGCAAACATCTGGGTTGTAAAATAAGGTAAAATTGGGGCTGGCAGGTGGCATGGTGGTTAAGGACGCTGGACTCCCACATGGCCGACTGCAGTTTGAGTCCCGGACCTAGCAGCTTGCTTTCTCACTTTCTCTCTCTTTTACTCTCACACTCACACTGTCCCTCTCTGATAAAATTAAAAATAAATAAATAGGTAAAGTTAAATAAAATAATTCTTTAAAAAAATAAGGTAAAATAGAAATGGTTATTTGCATTATAAAATCATAATTCAATTTTACAAAAAATTTTCATTAGATCTTCTGTAAGTAGTGCATTTCAAATACAGTGAGCACCTAAGATTTTGCATACGGCTTTGGGGTTTTAATTTTTTATTTTTTTTACTTGCCAGAGGACATGTGTGCTGGCCAGAGAGACAGGGGAGAGAAGGCACCCGCCAGGGAGGTCTGATTATGACACGTCCTTCCTTCATTTCTCCATCGTGTCAGAATTTGGGGCACACACACATGTGCCTGGCATGCTTTTGAAGCTACTGGGGCTGGGATTTGAACAGCAGTCAACCATGTGGGCTCCAGTTCCCCTAACCAATAGGCAAAGGACCACCCTGGGCTGGACTTGCCAAATCTTGAGTAAACCTGCCAAACAGCTTTTACCATCATAATTAATTTTTTCCTCTTTGTTTTTTTTATTTTTTAGAGGACAAAAATGCATCTCAACTCCCTTTTGGGGACCCTGATTTTTTTTTTTTTTTGAGAGGTTTTTGCTACAGGGCATGTGCGCTCACCAGAGAGACAGAGACAGAAAGCAAGAAATCACCCTGCGGGGGTGGTGGTGGTGGTGGTGGTCACGCCGCAATCCCTCTTCCTCCACTCTCCTCTCAGGGTCTTGGGCACACACGCACACGCGCCCAGTGTGAGTTTAAGCCACTGGGTCCAGGACTTGAACTGCGGTTGACTACGTGAGAGTTCAGTGACATAGCCATTACGCTAACTGCTGGTCGCAAGGGGACCCTGATTTTCTCCATTACTAGAAACCACACTTTTCCGAGAACCAGCAGTTAGCGTAATGGCTTGTCCCAACCCGGGGGGGACAGCTGAACAGGTTTCCTGAGTGAGGGAGTGAGAGTCGGGACAAGCGGCGTAGTGTTACAGCACGGAGATGACAGTGTCGTCTGTTTATTGTGGGCAGCACGGTACAGCACAGAGACAACGCAGTGTCACAGCTCTGAAGGGTCGCGTCGTCTACTGTGAGCAGCACGGAGACGACACGGTGTCACAACTCTTCAGGGTCGTCCAGAGACGATGTCGTGTTACAGCTCTTCAGGGTCTCCCAGGTCGTCTGGAGATGATGCAGTGTCAGCTCTTCAGGATCTTCAGGGTTGTCTGGAGACTGCGCGGTGTTTCAGCTCTTCAGGCTCTTCACTCATCTTCCTGGTCGTTGTCATCTTCCTGGTCGTTGTCATCTTCCTGGTC
>NW_006204113.1:840223-843829 GCF_000334495.1 Tupaia belangeri chinensis
ATGCGCAGCCTCCCACAATGGCTATGTCGCTGGACTCCCACATAGTCAACCACGGTTCGCATCCCGGACCCGGTGGCTTAAAACTCATGCCGGGCGCGTGTGCGTGTGTGCCCAAGATCCCGAGAGGAGAATGGAGGAGAAGGGATTGTGGCGTGACCATCCCCGCCGGGGGGTGATTTCTCGCTTTCTGTCTCTATGTCTCTCTCTGTCTGGTGAGTGCACACGCCCTATAGTGAAAAACCTCTCAAAAAAAAGAAACCACACTTTTCCAACCCTCTTATCTTACATCCTGCTTGAAGCCACACCTGAGGCTTTCTTGACTCCCCTGACTCCTCTCCAAGCTGTTGTCCAGTTCCTGTTGTCTGGGCGCCCATGAGATGGGCTTTGCACTCTCCAGAGGTAGTGAGGTCCCTGCCCAGGGGCACAAAGCTCCATGTAATGGCCCAGAGCTCCCCCTTTGATCCAGCTGCCGTGTGATGTCAGCGACCCACAGGAAAGCAGACACCTTGCTTCCCGATAACCCCATTGCTGCTTCCTTCCCCAGTGAGAAAGTGGCGCGTGAAGAGTGCCCTGGGAGCCTTGGGCCAGTGGCAGCTTGAAGTGGGAGAGCCAGCACCCCCAGGAGCAGGGAGCCTGGGGCCTGAACTCATCAAGGAAAGCAACGCCAATGTATGTCTGTCTGTCCAGGTGTCTTGTAGGGTTTCATGGGGATAGGCTGCTTGTCCTCGAAGGCAGGAACCATGTCTTATTCACTGTACCCTCAGACTATTTGAATGAATACCCAAAGGGTTTTGGTTCCATAATCTTGGGGCTGGAGGAATGTCACAGCAGTAGCAGCCTCAGGGCAGCTGTGGAGAAGAGCGGAGGACCTCCTGTGGTGCCCTGGGTAGAGCCAGGAGGAGAGTGGGAGCCGTCCCCATCCCTGAGAACAGCCTCCAGTTGGATTTGCCTTCTGCAGCCCATCTTCATGCGCAAGGACACCAAGATGAGTTTCCAGTGGCGAATTCGGAACCTCCCCTACCCCAAGGACGTCTACAGCATCTGTGTGGACCAGAAAGAGCGCTGCATCATTGTCAGAACGACCAACAAAAAGTGAGTGGCGTGGGGGGCACCTGTCCACTCGTGTCTGAGCAGGTGTAGGGCGGGCTTGACCTGGGAGGTCTCATACTGCCCCCACCCCTGCCCTGGAAGGTAGAGAAGCTCCTGCCTCTAACTCCGACAGAGGAAGGAAGGCCAGGGAAGGGCTGCTTTTCTGAGGACCAGCTTGGGTAGTGTCATTAGCCTCATCAGGACAGGGAGACTGGAACGAGGTCTCACCAGTACACGGAACATGGTGGGGCTCAGAAAGTGTTTGTGGAATGAGTGACGGATGAGGAAGTCATGTGGCATTAACTGTCAACCTCAGGAGGCTGTGCTGTGAGGTTCTCCCGACTGTCCTGACTGGCTCCAGTCCACGGATCTTGGCCTGGTGCCGTCACTTAAGTGCTGGCAGGGAGCCCTGGCCTGGAAGGCACACCTGTTGAGGGTAGCAGTTCCAGGACTTTGAGGACAGGGCAGCAAGAAACTTGATCCCTCCAGGACTGAGGGGCAGTGGGCAGAAGCTCTGGCCTCTGGGAAGTCCCTTGCATGAGGGGTCCTCAGCTTCCCTTTGTGACCTGTTAGGGAAGAGGCAAACTGCGGGTTAGAAGGACAGAAGTGGCCTAGACACACGTCCATCCTGGAAATACACTGATCCCATTTTGGTTTTGAAGCACTGGCTGGTCCTAGAAAAGGAGAGCCCTGTTTGGGGCCTGAAGGACTGGCCCTGAAATGACTCGGACTTGACCGGGACCAGAGCTGTTACTGCAGCACAGGCTGCCTCCCGCGAGACAGACTTGGACATCGAGATGGGAGGTCTTAGGAGGTACCTGTACACCTGCTGAGTGCTAAGCCTCACCTGGGATGCCCCCACCCACTGCTTTACATGCTGCAGGGAGGCCCCGGCTCCTCCCCACCTTCTCAGCAGCATGCTGTGGCCTCTCCTCCCGCAGGCCTGTGAGGTCCACAGGGAGGCAGGGAGGGTTCCCAGGCTTCCCCAGTGCAGCCCTGGGCTCTACCTTTTATGACCCCCAAGCCCCATCCCTTTGGCAGGGTTAAGGGGACAGGGGAAGGGTGGAGATGAATGAATTAATTTCAGGGTTATTGCTGTACATGTAGCCAGCAGCCCCTGCAGTGGGCCTTGTCTATAAATACAAAGTCATAATAATAAGGGTTTGCGTTTATAAAGCACTTTCAAGCCCTCAGATAAAAGGCCGTTTATTCCCGTTATTGTTCTCATCATTAACAGGAGTCAGTGCCTAAAGTGGAATTTAGCAATTTCGGACAACAGTGAAATTGCCTCTAGGAAAACAAACTCCGTGCTTCAGCAAGCATTCCCTGGCGAAGAGGCCCTGTGTCCAAACTGGGAGCAAAAGTGCTTCTGATAGCACTTGAATCTGCAGCCCAGCACTTTGTGGAGCTGGCTGCTGCCCCTCTTCTGTCCCCCAGAGGTCACTGTCGAATACAGATATCAGGCAGAAATGTGATTACGAGGGAGTGAGACGAGAGAGGCTAGCTAGCTCACCAAAAAATTCATCTGGGGGCAGATCCTCTGGGTCCCATCTCCTGCGAGCATCCATCCGTAGGTGGCGCTGTTGGCCAGGCGCTCCATGGCTAGAGGGCCATTCCTGCCCCCGGGGAAGGGGGTATTTTTTAAGTGATGGCCGAGGCCAGGTGGAATGGGAGTGGTGTCCAGGAGGGGCAGGGCTGGGGGCCGGGTCCACACAGAGGGGAGAGGAGTGTCGGTGCCCACAGCGGAGCCCATGCTGAGATACTGGAGGGTTCTGCCCACCCTCAGGTGCCCCTGCAGGGAGGTCGGCTAGAGGGGCCACTAAACCCTTAGGCAGATCTTGACCTGGACTATGCGCTCTGTGTCTTTACCCCATTAGACAGAACGCAATGGCCGTTCCTCTGAGCAATGTTCAGCTTTTTCAGGATACTTTTCACATCTGTCTCTGATCATCACACCATCCAGAGGTGGGTGGGATCCATGAGATTTTTTCTTGTGCTATATACTAGGAATGTGTGTGCGCGCGCACAGAAAGTCAGCAGGACGAGCCGAGCTGCCGAGAGCTGCTGTCCATGCCCAGGCACCTGCAGTTTCCACGGTCCTGTGGTCCCTCCCTGTGATTCGACCTCTTCCTTCACCCGGAGGCTCTGTGTCTGATTCCAGCGTTCTGGACCGCGGTGACTGCCCAAAGTCATAGCTCCTCCGTCATCCCTGCCTTGTCCCTGGGTTGGCTGCTTTGCTCGACAGAATAGATTCTAGAGTGCTGTCTCCAGCCTCACAGATCCAGGAAGGAAGAAAGGGCTTTCCCAGGAGCCCAGCGTGGCCCCCTCTGCTCCCGGTAAAGAGCGTTTACACGAAAGTAGTTGCCCCGGCTGACACCGGCAGCCGTCCATGATAGCCAGGGTGCTGGAGCAAGAGGGCTAAATCAGGTCTCTGCCATGGATTAGCTGTCGTATCTGCAGGGTTTCCTCACCTGTCGCAGGCTGCTCATGCCCACCTTGCAGCCGGCGGTTTGATGA
>NW_006204113.1:843851-846645 GCF_000334495.1 Tupaia belangeri chinensis
CCCCAGTGCAGTGGCTGGCCTGCACGGAGCAGGCCTGGCTGGCCTGGCGTCTGCTACCCACAGTGTGAGGGGGACTGACTAGCATTGCTAGAAGAAAGGATTCGCAGTCAAGGAAGTTCAGGAAACAGCTACGCAGGCTTCTCTTTGGTTGGCTTCTGAGAGCCTGCAGTGCGTGCATGTGCACGTGACTCTGGGTAGGGTGGTCAGTTTGCCCAGAGCCTTGACAGTTAAGATTTCCCTGCTGATCTTCTAAGAGTGGAGACTGGCTGGAGGCTTCTGTGGAATCCCTGCGAGCAGGGGGAAAGGGCGCCCTCTAGCGGGATGGGGGGCACGGCCTGAGAGACTGCCGCGGCCCTGCTTCTGCCTCAGCCTCTCCTGCAGTCTTTCTGAGGGTCTGGCCAGAGCCCTCTCTCAGATCACGCGTGGGAGGGAGGTTTGGGGAAGAGGGTCCAGTAGGGGGTGAGAGGAAGCAGTAGGTCATTTCACATAGCCAAATGAAGTTGTCTGCCTGACCCCGGGAGGAAGGAGTTCCAGAGCTGGCCTGTCGCGGGCCCTTTGGCACTGACCTAAAGTTCATCTAATGCAGCTCTTTCTTTAGGGAAGGAATCTGGAGGAAGAAACTGAGCCCCAGAAGCTAAGTAGCCTGCCCAGGGTCACACGGCAGGACCAGGCCCCTTACTTCTGCCTCAGTCTCTTGAAGACTTTGGACATTCAAAAAGGAAGGCACTGATGTGTCGGAGAGTGCCCAGGGGACCCACGAGTGGCTGGCTCCAAGGGGATATGGCCTGTTCATTGCTGAACACCTGCCACCCCACAGCTGCCCGTCCTTGGGGAGATGCAGGGAGTCCAGAGGTGGGCTCGCTTTGTACTGAGAAGGTGAGATACTAGGGTTACCACTCGCTGACTTGACATGTTTCTGTACTTCCGTTTCCTCTTCTGTGAAAGAGGATAATGGAAGTAACCAACCTGAAAGGGTTGTTTAGAGGATGCAGTGTGATTAGAACAGTGCCTGACACAGAAGTGTTCATTAAAAAATGTCCTTTCGCGGGACCAGCTGTTGGCGTAATGGCTACGTCACTGGACTCCCATATAGTCCACCACAGTTCGAGTTCTGGACTTGGTGGCTTAAAACTCATGCCGGGCGCGTGTGCGTGCGTGCCCAAGATCCAGAGAGGAGAATGGAGGAGAAGGGATTGCAGTGTGGCCATCCCCCCTGGGGGGGTGATTTCTCCCTTTCTGTCTCTCTGTCTCTCTCTGGCTTTCTGGTGAGCACACATGCCCTATAGCAAAATCCTCTTTTAAAAAATGCCCTTTCACTGCATAGCAAAGACTGACAGCAGTGAGGGGAATGGGGAAAGTTGGGCACCCGAAGGAAGCCCAGGAGCTACCCTGTTGTAAGGGTTTAGCTTTGAGCAGTAACAAAGCAAAATCTACTCAGATGGAGATAGTGTCTTTTTTCTTCAACTTTTTTAGATTTTTTACCATAGGGTATGTGCACTCATCAGAGAGACAGAGAGAGGGAAGGTAAGAAGTCACCCTCTGGGGCTATGGCCATACCACAATCCCCTCTCCTCCATCCTCCTCTCAGGATCTTGGGCATGCACACACATGTTCCCGGTGGGAGTTTCAAGCTGCTGGGTCTGGGACTCGAACCGTGGTCAACTACATAGGAGTCCAGCGACATAACCATTATACTACCTGCTGGTCCCAGTCTTTTTAAAAATGTTTGTGCGCATCTGTGTTCATATGGAGTATGTTGGTCTATTGCATCAGTTTCCTATGTCTCCTCTCAGGATTTGGGGCACACATGCACACATTCCCAGTGTACTTTTCAAGCTGCCAGGTCCAGGACTCAAACCACTCAGTTGGCTGTGGGGGATCCAGCGCCTTACCGTCCACACCATTGGCCGGCCTTCTTCTCCATCTTTAAATCCCCAGCTCACAGCCTGAGGCCTGGACACAGCTGACACCCAGCTCATGAGGTCTGGAAATGTTTGCTGCCTGCCTCGAGCTGCCTATCTGAGCATGCCACCTTTTCCAGAAGCGCAGTGGGCCCTCTCTTGCCCAGGTGTGGTGAGGAAGTCAGGTGCAATTCCAGTCATGGCAGACGCCAGGCCTGAGGGAAGGGAGGTGAGACGGGCTGGCCCGTGAGGAGGAGAGGCAGATGTCCCCTGCACCCCTAAGCACTACCTGAGGAGAAGCTGTAACCCCGGCCAGTAAACCAAGCCCTTACACAGGGCCGAGCCTGCGGACCCACTGTGCTCTGCGGAGGGGGAGGAGGGCAAGTGGGGCAGGCCTGTTCCCTCTGATGCAGTTGTGGCAGGTGAGGCCGGGCCCTAGGTTCTCTGTGCAGTCCCACGGCCCTCCCTGGGGGCAGTTCGGCTGGGCTGCCCTCCCGGTTCTGCTTTCTGCGTGTATTTGCTGGGAAGATGTTAACACTTCCTAACAAGCCTTTGTGTTCATCTAATCTCCGCTGTTTAACCTTTGACTCGCTGCTATTATCAGTGTCTGCCACCTTTGCTGGCTAGACCCAGGGCCCCAGGAAGAGCCCTCCGCCTGGGCTGGCTAGGAAGAGGATGAGGCAGGCATTCCGCCTGGGTTTGCAGGCAGATGGATCACCTTTCCCTGGGGCAGAGCTTTGGAAAATAAAGCAACTTGCCATGCCATTAGGCCCCCCAGCCCCCACTCCTTTTGAACTGTCAGTCTTTGAGTAAACATTCTTCTCCTGCCATGGGTCCCAACACCTCGGTGGGGAGCGGGAACCTGGGAAGAGAGGGGCCCTGAGAGCCTCTGC
>NW_006204113.1:846658-851177 GCF_000334495.1 Tupaia belangeri chinensis
ATTTGGGCAGCGAGAACAGGGGCAGAGTGCTGCATTGATGTCAGCTCCGAGAGTCCCCAGGGCATCGGGGCTTTTGAAGTGGACTTGGGGGTAGCTGTCACAAGGACCAGGCTCCTCTGAAGTACTAAAAGCCCCAGCCTCTACTTGGGTTTGTTTGTACCTGCCCGAGGCGTTTCCAGGCGTTTCCCTTCACAGCCCACACAGCCTCTGCAGCCTTGCCTGCCCGGGTGACGGTGATGGTGCAGCCGGCCAGAGCCCGGGTGCTCTTCCACAAAGAACAGCCAGCTGGGCCTGTTGTTGGAGGTGGGAGTCCAGTGTGACCAACGCTGGACTAGAGCAGGGGACTGACAACAGGTGTGAACCCAGGCAAGATGGCTCACCTCTCTGAGCCTGAGCTCCCTCTTTGGTAAAAGGGTCAAATTTCCTGCAAAACAAAGTCGAGTTATACTCACACAGGCTGAGTGTTCAAATCTGGGCCTTTTTTTTTTCCCTTCCCTAAAAGGGATCATTAATCTCTGGACTGTCACCTGCAGGTGACAGGGACCATGTGTGGGGGGTGAAAATGGAGACATGGGGGTCTCAGGGCAAAGTAGTCCAGAGCCCCAGAGATCCAGCTTCTGCTCGAAGCGACGTGGCTTGTCCCCGGGGAGGTTTCTCGGCGTGGCTGTACCACCGCTGGCCCGTGGTACACTTGGCTAACGACAGCGTGAGATCCCCAGGGAGGCCTATAGAAGAAGTTGCGTGTAAATGGCAACTGCATTCCCCAGCTTTGGGGAACCGCCCTAGATGTTCTTGTTCTGTCCCTGTTAGGATATGTGTCCCATTTTCTGTGTCCTAGTGAGGCTTGGCGTGCAGAGGAGGCCCCGGGGGCCGGAGCTGTGTGTGTGTTTAGGAAACTGCTTTGGGAGGCCCAGCCCTGGAGCGAGGGTCCTTCCACCCCGATCTGGTCCCAGCTGTGCCTGCTTCTGCTCCTTCCCCACTGAGGGCCCCTGAGCTCTGACACATGGGTGTTGAACGGGTTCCCTTCTCCCCCCGCTGTGCACAGGCGAGGGAGGACTGTGCAGAAGCCTGCTGGCAGAGACACCATGGCGGTGCAGTGACCTCCCTGTGTCCCCACAGGTATTACAAGAAGTTCTCCATTCCCGACCTAGACAGACACCGGCTACCTCTGGATGATTCCTCGCTGAGCTTTGCTCATGCCAACTGCACCCTGATAATCTCTGTAAGATTCCCCCTGACGCTCAGCCACTGCTCCAGAGAGGCTTCCTCTTTGCCTGGATACTTCCTATCCCACAGGAGTCCAGAGTTCCAGCCCAGCTCCTGGGGCGTGCATGCTGGAGGACAGCCCCTCTAATTCAGTATGGGAGTAAGGGCTGGGCTCAGGAAGTGCCTGGCTGTGGGGGTCACAGCCGGAAGAGAAGGGGAGGCAGTGCAAACTGCAGGGTATGGGTTCTGGTTGGGCTGCTTCTTCCCAGCCACGTGACCTTAAGCAAGTTTATTCAAGTCTGTGGGCCTCAGTTTCCTCATGTGCAAATAAGGGGATCAGAAGGGGTGGGGGGCAGCAGGTGGCATGGTGGTTGAGGTGTTGGACTCCTGACCACACACAGTTCAAGTCCTGGACCTGGATGTTTGCTTTCTTACTTTCCTTCTCTCTCTCTTTCTCTGTTTGCCTCTCTCTGGTGAATGTATATGCACTATAAAAAAAATAGTAATTAATAAAATAATGAATTTGAAAAAGAGGCTCCGGGGGTGTGTAGTGGAGGGGGAGGGCAGCAACTGAATTGTGTTTTCTGATCCATCCACAGTATCAGAAACCAAAGGAGGTCGTGGTAGCAGAGTCAGAGCTGCAGAAGGAGCTAAAGAAAGTAAAGACCGCCAACAGCAGTGATGGGGACTGCAAGACCCAGTAGCTGGCTCCAGCACCCCCAGTGAGGTGCTGAGATACCAGGCTCGGCCATTCCAGCACCGGCCGCTCTCCTCTAGCAGTGTCACCCAGAGTCTCACAGCCTGGACCCCGGGCCCTCAGCCTGTCATGCGCTTGTTTTCTGAGTAAAGTCATTCTGAATGCCTGCCGATGGTCGGCCTTCCTGTCCGCCTCCATGTGCTACCTGCCCTACACCCACTCACTGCCCCCAGGAGGCCATGGCATCCTCCATCCGGACCTTCCACAGGAAGCCGCCAGTGAAGGGAGAAGAGGGTGGGCGTATCTGACTCCCCGGGCGGGTGGGCAGCTCCCCAAACTTGCTAGCATCTACCCAGACAGGACAGGGACGGGACAGGGACGGGACCCAGAGGAAGGCTAGGCTGGGAGGGCCCTGTGCCTCCCTAGCCTGCAGAAGTGGCAGAGCAGGCTCCCTAAGGTAGGTGTGGGCAAGGGAAAAGTTTCTAAAAATGCAGAAACCTTGTAAACAGTGGATTAAGACATCGTGGGTGAAGAGGGTTCAGAAGGGCCGAGGTTTGGCTGAGGGCGAGCGAGGTGGGGCAGCCGAAAGGTGCACCAGGACAGTAGCGGCTGAGCCCTGCAGCCTGGAGCCCTTCCACAGTCCCCTTCCACACCCATAGGGGACACCCTAAGCAGGAGCTGTTCCTGAAGAAAAAGAACCTTCGCTCTTTGGGACACAGCTGTGAGGTGGGCTTGTCCTTTCCCCAGCATGCACGAGTTTGAATCCACTGTCCTCACTCCCTGGGCCTTCTGGAATGTGCAGGCAGTGAGGAAACATCTGTGAACAGTCAAGCTTTATTTTTACAAAAATGAAAATGGTTTCACATCTCAACAGCCAACCTGAGGTACCGCTGGCTCAGAACTCACTCAGAACCGCTGGGGTCCCCTTTGTCCTTTCTTTGTTTCAAAGCAAAGCCGGGCCACAGTGTCCCAGGGGTAGACCTTGAGAAGCTGGTCAGGGTCAGGATCTGAGGGGGAGGCTGGCGCCAGGGGGGGACTGGCAGCCTCACCTCTCCTTCCAGGGACCAGCTGGGGAGGTGGAGCGCAGCGCCCGCCTGCTCTGTAGGCTACCGGACCGGGCCTCTCCAAGCCAAATCCTGGCTCCGGCCCAACAGGGATGCAGGGCTGGGGCTGGGCTGCAATTCTTCCTGTCTCTCCAGCAGGTTCCCGGGAGGGACTGCCCCTCTGGGTAAGCCTCAAAGCCCGGGGTTGGTAGCCTCTGGTTGGAAGTGTCCGCGCACTGTGTCAGAGTCTGGGAGCACAGCAGGGAGTGGGGAGGAGGGATTGCTGCGCCCTCCAGGCAGGAGAGTCCCTGAGTAGCTGGCTGCCCTGGCCCGCAGGCGGGGGCGGCGCTGGCTGTCACGGGTTCTGAAAGTCCAGGATGTGGAGGTTGTAAGACAGGGCAGCGTAGAGATGCTTGGTGGTGAAACGCAGGCAGTACACTGGGCTGCTGAGCGGGGTCGACGTCAGTGGAAAGGCCTAGAAGGGAGGGCAAGAGCGGTAAGGGCTTTCGGGTATGGAAATGCGGGCACCGTCGAGGGGCCCCCAGGCCCAGTGAACAGGGACGTATGCCATCGCAGGCGTCCTCAGCCCTCCCCAGGCACACCGTGGCAGGGCACGTACGTGCAGGCAGGCCCTCTGGCGCCGGTCCCACAGCCGCACAACGCCGTAGTAGGAGGAGCCGGTGGCCAGCAGGTGGTTGCCGTCGGTCTGCAGGCAGTACAGCGTGCTGTCGTGGGGCTCCTCCCACTCCATGACGCACTTCCTGTCCAGGAAGAGGGGGTGCAGGCGAAGGCTCGGGCTGCTGTCAGCTTTCAGCCCAGCTTCCCCGGAAACCCACAGGGGCTGGCGGGAGGTTACTGAGCCCGAACAGGTCGGGAGAGGGAAGCCTGCATCGTGAGCGTCTTTGAGAAGCAAACTTAGTGGGAGAAGGCGTCGTCTGTGAGGTCTCCCCGAGCCCGGACCGCAGCGTGGACCATGCTGTTGTCACATGGCTGGCGGTTTGTCACAGGATTCACAGGGAAAGGAGCGATAGAGGCCTTAAGAAAGGCGGGGCAGAAAACTGTACCCCGGTAGCTCCAGAGGCCGAGAAATGCCTGCCCTTTCAGGGCCCGTTGGCTATGGCCTCCATGGCTCCCGAGGTGGGCAGCCTAAGCTTGCCAGGGTCTTGCTGGCCTCGCCATTCCCAGCCCTGACGTGGAGTCTCACCCCTTCCACAGGGAACTCCGGGCAGGAGGGAGGACCAGGATGGGCACAGGGCTCCCGCCACCTCCCTCCCGCCCTCACACTCACCGGACGCTGGTGCGGAGGTCCCAGTAGCGGATGTAGGTGTCATAGCCACAGGACAGCAGTGTGGAAGGGGACTCATACATGACGTCCAGCACGCCAGCCCCCGGGGGGAAGTCACTGCCCAGGTGTGTCACCAGCTGCCCACTGGGGAGAGGAAAGGCGAGAGAGGCTGCCCTACGACCCACACACCATGCTTGTAACCCTCAGATGGCATCAGGCCTCAGGGAGACGCAGGTCTTCCCCAGCTGGAACCAGAGGCGCCCCAGGCTCTCTGCTCTCCAGCCAGTA
>NW_006204113.1:851304-861429 GCF_000334495.1 Tupaia belangeri chinensis
CCTGCTGAAGGGGGTGCCCCCCACACTCCGTTACTTTATACTCCTTGATCCTGCAGGTCATGCAGCTCTGAGCTGCCGGAGCCCAATGCCTTAATTCTTGCCTGTAATCTGGGGCTCAAACCTCCTTGGGGATAAAGACCACACAAAGGGAGAAGGGGAGTCCCAGGAGATGTTAAAACAAGTAAACACCTTTGTGTCTGGAGAGAGAAATCGCTGAGAAAGCAGCTTAGCGGGCTGGTCCCTGGTGTTCCTGGCCGGGCTGGCCCCCAGCCCGGGGCTCGCACGCCTCTGTGATCACAGCCCCCAGCCCGCTGCGCTGTGGCCTGCGCCCCCACCCTCGCCCCACCCCGCGGCCGAGAGCAGATTACTGAGAAGAACAATTTCTTTGTGACTGTGCAGTTCCCTCCGTGACCGCGGCAGTGGGCAGACCCTCGCCCTGATGCCAGACCCCTAGCAACCACGTAGGGGGGCCTGCTGGCCCTAGCAACTGCCCCTCAACATCAAGTGCACCCGCTAATCCCCATGGCTAGGGGACGGGTGGAGTATTGCGCTTCTGCAGAATGACTGGAGGAAATGAAGGGGCACCCTCCAGGCCCGATGCCTTGGCTTCCTCCACCCATGCGATGCTGGGCTCTTCTGCATGGCATGACAGAGAGACCAGGCCATGGACACTTCACAGGGACGCCCAGGTAAGAGGCCCTCGCATGGAATGGAGAGGACTCACAGCCCACCAGCCCAGCTCGAGGCCCAGGAGGCTGCCGGCTGTGTGGATGAAGGATTCAGCTGCCAGCCTTCCACCTGTTCAGATCCTGACCTTCCGCCTCCCTCTCCCCAGCAGGGCCCATGAGCTGAAGGAGTCGGAGGTGGCAGCGGGGCTCCCTCTGCCCACACTGCCCTTCTCTTGTGCCCTGGGCAAGTAGCACTGCTGCTGACGTGGGGGCCCGACCCAGCCTCCCCTGGGACGTTCTTGTCTTCCTCTGAGTGGCCAGAGCCGGACGGGGCTGGGGAGCTGGCAAGTCTCTGTCTGCTGGGATCAGGCAGAAGGCCATCTTCCCAGTCAGCGCCCCACAGAGACCACTGGCCAAGGCTTCCAGAGAAGCCTCCCTTCCCAGAACGTCACCAGCCACGACTGAGCCGCCCTGGGCAGGCCAGGGCCCCATCGAGGGTCTGTCTCGCTCACAGGTCTACACACCCTGGTGCACAGCAGGCAGGGGCTGTTTTGCTCCTCTCAGATTTGGGGGCCCTGCCCCCTCCATTAGCGAGGCCTTAAGGAATGGTTGAGGAGCTCTCCCCTTTAATCTGTAGAAGTAATTTCATGTTTGTCTGTTTGAGCAGAAGATGAAAGGCAGTGGGGGTGGGAAGGAGGGAGGCCCCGCACAGCCCCACCTGCCCACCCTGGTCCCCGGTTCGGAGGGAAGGAGGGCTAGGCAGGGGTGGCAGCGTAGTGCACACCCAGACCAAGCTGCCAGCCTGAGTCCTGCCAGCATCCAGGCTACCCCCAGAGGTGCCATGGCCTTAAGCATCTGCAGTAAGAAATACAGAACAGCCCGGGGGCTCCGGCTCTGGAGAAGACCCAAGGGCCGAGTGAGCACCGGCCCTGGGGCCAGGCCGAGCCCTGGGGCCCTTCTGCCAGCCCGGCCTGGCCAGCGCTGAGCTGCTTTCTCTGCACGTCCTCCAGCTCTCCGAAATGGCCACACACACTTTAAATGGGCCAATAAAAAGATACAGTTTCTCTTGCCTCTGGGCCCAGGACCCTCAGGCTCTGTTGTGCTGTGTCCGCGAGGTTAAGTTCAGAGCGTAAACTGACACACCAGGCTCTGGGAAATGGCCCCTCTCTTCAAATAGCGGCCCAGCGGTGCCATAGGAGCCCTGCTGGGGCTTTGATTTGGGAAAACAAACAGAAATGGCACCGTGGGCCCTGCGGCCCCCACCCCAGGACCAATTGAACTAGAAAACTCTAACTCGACTGTGCTGGTGGAGGGTGAGACTGGCCCGACAATAGCCCAAACTTTGGGGGGAAGGGGGACAAAGCAAGCTGTCGGTCTCCTCGCCCCCTCCTCCTGGGCTTCTTTTCTTACTGCCAAGTGTGTTCTTGTAAAAACGATTAGATAGCAATTTGTATAACGTGGTGACCCCCAAATTCAGACGTTTCACCCCTTTTCTCTGGAAAGAATGTCAAGAATGTTTCTCGGCCTCTCACCGTGGGGGGCGAGGGGGGGGTCCAGATCCTTGGCTGTCCAACAACTTGTGTGGGAACAGGGTTGCTGCTGGCAGTCCCGGGCCAAGATGGGAGCAAGGGCCAGGCCAGGCACTATAGAGGGCCAAACAAAAAAGTCCATCCCCTCCCAGCCCCTGTGGACAAAGCCAGGGAGGGCTGGGGGGCCTCCACACCCCAGCCTCCCTAGCCTGACGCCAGCAATTCTCCCTCCACCCAGGGAAAGATAAAGACAGACGGGGCAGCCTGATGAGTGAGCAGGGCTGGGAGGGCCGCAGGGGGAGACCTGTCCCCTCATCCCTGGCTATGCAGGGTGGCTCCTGGGACCCCAAAGTACCTGGGCAGGAAAAAGCAAGTAGAGCTGGCCTCTTCCCCGATCCCTTGCAAAGGGAATCACATCCCCTGGCCCAACCCACCCTCTGCCTGGGCATTTCTAGTGCACCTGGGAGAGAGGAGCTTGCCAGTGAGGGATGAGGGAAATTCAATAAACGCACGGCCCCACTGCCTTCACGAGGACGCTGCCTGCTGGTAGGTGGAGGTCCTGGAGACCTGGACAGCCCATCTGGGAGAGGCCCGGAGTGTCAAATGAGAACTGGGCACAAAGGCATTCCAGCAGCCTCTGTCCCTCAAGTCCGGGCCCTGCGGAGCCAGGATGCCTGGTGCCCTGCTCCACACGCAGCCAGCCTCCACACGCCTCCCTGGCTGGAGCACCCACTGCCAGCCTCCCATACCTGCTAGAAGGCTCCCCTCCAGCCCACCGCTAAGGGTACCCATGGCTCCTACTCCATTCTCCAGCCACCTTCAACGTACTGGGTTCCCGACGATGCTCCCTGGAGACCCTGCATGTGGGTGCTCATTTCTGCTTCTGTTTGGGTGCGAGGATACCTGGCCTGGCATTCGCCACCCTGAAATGCAACAGTGGCTTTGGGGCAGAGAAAGGATGGATGGGTGAGAAATTAGTTCTCCTCTGCTGCCGGGGGAGAAGGGCCCGAAGCTGGGCACATCATGGTCACTAAGAGAACAGGTGTTTCTCCCTTTACTTCCTCCCACTCTTCTCCCCTTTCTCCTGCCTTCCATCAACAACCCATGAACTGAGTACCTTCTGTACGCAGGGACTGGGCTTAACGGAAGCTCAGGGAGTTGGGAGCTGGGAGCTGTGACCATGACTGTGAAGGAGCTGCTGTTCCTGCCCATGCGTGTGCAGCCCAGGGAGGGAGAGAACCCGAGTCGTGTACGCAGCCAACAACGGGAAGCTGACTTGGCAGGTACATTCCTGCTTCTGTTTGGGTGTGAGGATACCTGGCCTGGCATTCGCCACCCTGAAATGCAACAGTGGCTTTGGGGCAGAGAAAGGATGGATGGGTGAGAAATTAGTTCTCCTCTGCTGCCGGGGGAGAAGGGCCCGAAGCTGGGCACATCATGGTCACTAAGAGAACAGGTGTTTCTCCCTTTACTTCCTCCCACTCTTCTCCCCTTTCTCCTGCCTTCCATCAACAACCCATGAACTGAGTACCTTCTGTACGCAGGGACTGGGCTTAACGGAAGCTCAGGGAGTTGGGAGCTGGGAGCTGTGACCATGACTGTGAAGGAGCTGCTGTTCCTGCCCATGCGTGTGCAGCCCAGGGAGGGAGAGAACCCGAGTCGTGTACGCAGCCAACAACGGGAAGCTGACTTGGCAGGTACCACAGAGCCAAGAAAGTTCTACAAGGGGACAACACTTCCAGCTGTGGGTAGTGAGCGACAGGATGTGCTAGGCCGTGACAGGATGGGGGTGGCCCAGGGAGAAGGAACGTCCTGGCAGCGTCAGCAATCTGGTTTGGCTAGAGGTGTGGGGGACACACTGGCAGGGTCTGGTGCGCTCCTCACCTAGCACGGGCTCTGGGAGCCGTGAGGCTTCTGAGCAGGGAGCAGCTATCTTAGTCCAGTCCCTGACTGCAGATGAGGACGCCACGGCCTCGAGGAAAGTGACTTTCTTATAGCCAGATAGCAAGAAAAGGCAGAGCCTGCTCTCGGACAAGGGCTGGCCTTCTAGGACACCAGGCTGTGGTGTGCTCTGACTGGCAGGAACGGAGGAGGGTTGACAGGCCTGTTCACCCATGTGTCTGCTGGGGCCAGATAAGAGCCAGCGGGTCACCTGGTGGCAAAGTGGCCATCGCAGCAGCAGGCCAGGTACAGCGAGTCCTCACTGGGGACTGGGTCTAGGCTGAGCCCCTTCCACTGCCGCTCACCTAGTCAAGGGGCCCACGAGGCGACTTTTACAGAAGAGGAGAGCAAGGCCCAGAGGCTGCACACCTAGGAAGTGTTAAAGTCAGGTCTGTATGCTCCAGAATACCCCTCTTGAAAAATTCTTTTAAATTTAATTTTATTTATTATTATTATTTTTTTAACTTGCTACAGGGCATGTTTTGCTCACCAGAGAGAGAGAAAGAATGAGAAAGCAAGCTGCCAGGTTCAGGACTTGAACTGCAGTTGGCCATGTGAGAGTCCAGCGTCCCAACTGCCACACCACTTGCCGACTCCCAGAATATCCCTCTTGCCAGTGGCACTTCCTGCCTTCACAGAAAATGCAGCCACTTGGCCACTGCCCCTCGACACCTGCCCTGTTGCACAAGCAGACTTGCCCTCCAAGCCCTCGCCTCCCCTTTACGGGGCTCTTCCCCTCCCGGGACCCAGAGGCTGGCCCTGTGGCAGCAGGTAAGCGAGTTGAGGGGTCCCAAACATAACAACAGAGTGGAGTTGAGCAGCCCGCGGCAGCTTCTCACCCGCTCCATCAGCAAGAGCGAGGCCCTGCAGGCACCAGCCGTCTCGTGCACGCGCGCGCACAGCCCCCAGCGCCGCCCGCGCACACGTGTTCAGACACAATGGCTCAAAGGCCAGGCAGCCGGGCAGCCCACTTTGTACTGCTAACAAGGGGACCGTAATTACAGGAAGGGGCAGCCGGGCAGATAAAAGGATACAAAATTTCAACATCTGTTGCCATAAAGGGATAAGGAGACGTGAAACACCAAGTATCAGTTTGGTGTCAGCAGGCAGAGAACCAATTTCAAAGAGTTCAGGGGACGGAGGGGACAAGAAAGAAAAAGGAAAGGGGGGAGAGAGAAAGAAAGAAATTACAGGGTTCCTTGAAGAGGTAAAGAAAAAAAGCTGTCAGTAATACTTTCAAAGGAGAAGGCAGGTACTTTACAGAGGGGCAGTTCCCCTAATCGCCCCGACTGGGGCCAGGCCCCCTGCGTGGGGTGGGGCCGGAGGCCAGGGCAGGCTGGGCACGGGTGGTGCCCTCGGAGCAGCCTGGCTCGCGCTCAGGACAGTCTCCTCCTCCAGGCGGCGAGGCGGGCTCAGCCTGTGCCCTGCCATCCCGAGTGTGTTAGATGCCCTAGTACGCACACCCACGCTCAGTGTGGGAAGGCCGAGGTACACTCCAGCCAGACACAAGGGGTGACCAGGTGGCCCTGCGAGTGCTGTGCCGTGTTCGATGGAAACGGCCACCAACTCCGCGGCGGAAGTGTGCAGGGCCGAGGCTGTTTGTGCTGCAGCACGCTTAGCATGGTCTCAGGCAGAGCTGGCTGTTCCAGGCGTGGGTCGGCGAGAACTACGTGGGTGAGAAGCCTGTTCTTCCCACTTCCTGAGAAAGAGATTGAGGGGGTCTGTGATGGAAGTGGAGGAGTAACAGGGAGTTGGGATGACCGTGGCCCAAGGGATGGAGAAGTAGGGGTGCGTGTGGCGGCCTGCACGTGGTCACACACGTGGGACAGCACGGTGCCTGGCTGCATCCTCGAGGTCCTAGCAGCAGCCTGCACACCACGTCCCCCATTCTGTACCCACACTTCCCAGGAAGGCTCAGGGCTGCTGCTGGACCCACTGGGACACCTTCAGGTCTGGGGGTGTCCATCCTGAAGCCCCCTGTCCACAGCCACTGGGGGTCAGCGGTGCCAGCTCTCAGGGCACCAGAGCTAGACTGGCTTGCATGCCCCTCAGCAGAAAGGGTAAAACTCACAGCAAGGCGAGCCCGGGGCGGGGCAGCGGGAGGTGTGCCCCACGGCCAGCCCCCCGGACCCCAAGCTCAGAGCTCATGGCCCTCGCATAGGTCCTAAGGAGACCCCAGGGCCTGGGGGTACGTCAGAGGTCAGCTGTCAGTAGGGTCTGTCAAAATGGAGGTACAGGGTCTCCTGGCCCCTGAGGGTTGGAGGCTGGCCTCAAAGACCATCTCCCACCCAAAGCAGAAATACTCCGGCATCCTGAGGTTGAGTGAAGGACTGCATCTGTCTCACTTAGATCAGAAATCTGCCCATGGTCCCCAGCTCCAGGAGAAGGGCAGAAAGGGAGGAAGGGAGAGGGGACAGCCGAAGCTCCTGGCCACCTTCGCAATGTCCGCATGCCACAGCCGCCTCTGACCCACGTACTGCGGCCAGCCTTTCCCCCTCTGTCCCGCCCCCCACAGGGGGAACAGTTCCTACGGGGCCCACGAGGGGCTGAGGCAGCCGTGGCGATCCTGGCATGGTTCCCAGGCATTCTGAGAAGTCGCGGAGCTGCCTGAGTCTGGGGACCAGAGAGACACCCAGACACGGGCGATGGTTCTAGACGGGAGCACCGTGTGCAGTGGGCCTCTACAGCTCGGAGGGTGTCCCAGCCCCCACCGTCATCCTGAGGACAGCCTGGAGGGGCGACGCTCAGAGCAAAGAACACCCCTTCACCCGCTCAGAGCCCACACATGAAAGGAGGCCCAGGTACGCCTCAGGTTTCGGCGGTGACAGGTTAAGAGCAAAGAATCCAGCCCGCGCTGCACACCGCCCAGCCCGGGTCCGGCCGGCCATGCCGCTCCACCTTCGGCTGGCCTGTCAGTCAGGCTTTGGTGTTATTGAAAGATCAAACTCCATCCTGCCTGTTCATTACCTTAATCCTATTTTCTACACGGCTTTATTATCTGCTGGTGCTTCTCTGGGAAAGGCCGCTCCAGAGGGCCGTCCTGTCCGTCCACCTCCTCCCACCGAAAGCAGATGCCTCTGCTGGGCGGCTTTCCTCAGGCCCTGCACTGCTCAGCTTCCACGCTTCCCCGGGGACGGCCAGCACTTAAACAGGCCCGGCTCCTCCGGGTGCTGAGCAGGGAATCCGGGGCTAGGAGGAAGGGATGCCAATGACGCGTAGGCCGCCCTGCCACAAGCAAGGGAGCCCACAGGCCAGCCAGGGCGGCAGTGGCCGTTCTCATCTGGCTGCATGAGAGGCGAGGCCACAGCTGCCTGGGGCCTGCATTCAGTGAACCCAGCACTCGGGGTGAGCGAGGTCTTCCGTGAGAGATGGCAGGTCAAGGAACTGGCGCCTTAGACCCCCTCCTGACCGTGGGCCTATGCCCTGGAGTACCTCCCAGCAGGGCGACCACGGGCAGAAGAGGCCTCTCAGAGTCACCAGCCTGAGATGAGGCTGGGCCGCGGTGGTGTATGCAGACCTGTTCCCTCCTGGGCCCAGGGTGATGGCACCGGGCACAACCCTGAGCTTGGTGAGTAACAGACCGGCCTTCAGCAGAAACGCCCAGCCCTGAGCCTCTGTGCGGAGGGCAGCAGTTTGCCTTCCCCTCTGCTGGTCCCAAGGCCAAAAGACCACTGAGAGCCTGAGCCTCCACCAATTCCACGTTCCAGGGTGGAAAACAACCAGGGCAGGGAGGAAGAGGCAGAAGTGAAGGACAGCACTGCTTGAATGCCCCCAAGGTGACGGGCACTTGTTCATAGTAGTCCTGCTCACGCTAGCTCGGCGAGGACTGAAGTCCAAAGAGGCCCCAGATCACGGAGCTGATGAGTGGCAGAATGGCTCTGGAACCCAGCCTGCCTGCCACAGGGCTCCCGCTGGAGCTCCTGACAGCCTCTGGCACCTCCGGAGCGTGCATCTTACCCCCAGAGGGCCTCCTCTTGCCCCAGCTCCAGAGAGAAGGAAGAACAGGGGATCAGTAGTTAGCGTAATGGTTATGTTGCTGAACTCCCATGTAGTAGATTGCGGTTCCAGTCCCGGACCTGGTGACTTAAATTCACGCTGGGCGCATGTGCGTGTGTGCCCAAGATCCCAAGAAGAGAATGAAGGAGAAGGGATCATGGCGTGGTAATCCCCCTAGGGGGTGATTTCTCACTTTCTATCTCTCTGTCTCTCTGGCAAGCGCATGCCCCCTATTGCAAAAACCTCTCAAAATAAATAAATAAATAAAAGTCTGGCAAGGTGACCTCAAAGGAGCAAATTTCACAGGACTCCGACTCCCAGGGGCTGAAGAACAAAGGCACTCTGGAAAGTTCTCGCTGGGGTGGCAACAGGGTGCTGTGGCCACTGACTCACGTCTAAAATGGAGGCGCTGGCCTCTGCCACTCCTTCGGCCACACCTGGCAGTCCAGTACTCAGCCACAGACAGGGATAAAGCCAGTAAGTTAGCCAGGGCGCGACTGCTCCTGAAGCCATGAGGGACCAGGGCTGAGGGTCACCTCCAGCCATTCCCCACAGCCTCGCTGGCTGCGCCCCTGTGCTGCGCCACAACACGCTCCCTCTTGGTGCTGCCATACGGGTAGAAAGCTGGGCTCCTCCCCAGGCCAGAGGCATCTTGACTGGTCGTTGCCAGCGTTTGGTTTTGGGGGCACTACAGCACAGTTTTGGCTGTGGGATGTGAGGAGTCTGCTCAGGAGCTCCTGGAAAGGCCTCCTCATCTGCAAAAGGGGCCCCAGGCAGGGACTGTCCGCTTCCCTTCTCTGTCGGTGTTGCCATTACCGTCAGGGGTCATGCGGTGGCTCTAAACAAGCCTCGGGGCAAAGGCAAGGCCATGGGGACCAGATGGCAAAGCAGAACACTAAGCTAGTCTGGGTCCATCAACCTTGGACCTGCTCAACCACCCCACTTCTGGGTGCCTTGTCATCGGGGATAATAGTAACACTGAATTAGTTCTTTATTTTTGGTTTTCTTTTCCAGATTTTTCTTTTTTGACCACAGGGTACAGGCGCTCGCCAGAATGAAACAAAGGGAAAGGGAGAAATCACTGCCTGTGGGGGATGGCCACGCCACAATCCACTCTCCATTCTCTTCTCTGGATTTTAGGCACACATACACACACACCTGGTATGATTTTTCAAGCCACAAGGTCTTGGACTTGAACCATGGTAGACCATGTGGGAGTCTAGCACCTTAACCACCATTTCACCTGCTGGCTCCAGACTTTTTTTATAATTCGTGAGAGAATGCATACATATACATGAGGCAGGTGAGAGAGAAAGAAAAAAAAAAAAAAACCACCCTCACACCGGATCCCCTTCCTCCAGTCAGCCAAGACTCTGGGCTGCATACACATGCCTGGCATACCTTCAGGCCAGGGACTTGAAATGAGGTCAGCAAGTGGCTTCCAGCTCTGTAGTCTGGTAAGCTGCTGAGTGCTCCACAGAGGATGGGCCTGAGTCTTTACTATTTACAGCAAAAGCGATGTTCAGCTGACCTACTGTGTTTCTGAGGAACAACTGAAAGACCTAGAACTGTTGGCTTGGAAAAGAGAATAGCTGGGAGGAAGACACCAAAGCTTTGAGATATGAAGGCCTGTCCTTGGGGGAAACAGTTCAACTTGCTTCTTGTCCAGGGTCACAGCTCCTGGAAGCAAGTCAATTCTTGATAAAGAGTAAGCATTCCAGCAGATGGCATAAGCATTATGTCACTGGATTCCCACATGGTTGATCGCAGTTCAAGTCTCAGATTCAGAGGCTTGAAACTCACACGGGGTATGTGTGCGAACCTGCCCAAAATCCAATACAGGATAATAGAGGTGAAGGGATTGTGGTGTGGCCATCCCTCCTGAGGGATGATTTCTCACTTCTTGTCTCTTTGTCTGTTTCTGTCTTTCCAGTGAGCATACATGCCCTATAGCAAAAATATCGGGGGGGGGGGGGGGGGGGGGGGCGGGT
>NW_006204113.1:861439-866887 GCF_000334495.1 Tupaia belangeri chinensis
TGGGGGGGTGGGGAGGGGGGGAGGAGAGTAGGCATTCCAACTCTAAGAGCTATCCAAAAACTCCTGTGTTGTTCTGGGAAACAGAAAGTTTCCTATCCCTGCTCTTGGATGACCATTAGAACGTTGTAGGAAAAACATGTTTAATTAAAACATTTTGTGCTGGTGCCAGCAGGTGGTGTTGTGATTAAGGGTGCTGGACTCTCACATGGCCGACCATGGTTCAAGTCCCAGACCTGGCGGCGGCTAACTTTCTCACTTTCTCTCTCTGGTGAGTGTATGTGCCTTATAACAAATTAAAAATAAATAAATAAAACTAAATAATTCTTTTTTTTAAATCTTGTGCTATACATTAATCTTTTGGAAAGATTGACTAAGAATGGGTTTTTTCAGGGAAAAGGATATTGCTAACAGTCTCTGAGGAGATGGAGGGAAAAGGATGAGTCAGAGCAACTAAGGTAGGTGGTAGGCAATGCAAGTGTTGGGTTAGGACCAGCAGGTGGCACAATAGTTATGCTGCTGGACTCCCACATAGTCGACTGCAGTTCAAGTCCTAATCTGGCAACTTAAAACTCACGCCGAGTGCATACGTGCCCAAGGTCCTGAGGGGAGAATGGAGGAGAAGGGATTGCAGCATGGCCATTCCCCCAGAGGTGCTTTCTCACTTTCTGTCTCTCTCTGTCTCTCCAACAAGCACATGTGCCCTATAGCAAAACTCTCTAAAAAAAGAAAAAGTCATTATTGGGTTGTTGGAAGAGCCATCGTGACTCTTCCAACAACCCAATACATCTCCACTGAAAGTTTAAATTCCAGCATTTAAAACACAGAATGTGGGAAACTAGGACTAGGGGAAGAATTTTTAGACTTGAAATCAAAAGCATCATAGGTGGCATGGTGATTAACGCACTGACCTTCCACACAGCCAACCATGACTCGAGTCCTGGACCCAGCAGTTTAAATATCACAACAGACTAATAGATAAATAAATGAATATATTTTAAAAATGACTAATAAAAGAAAAAGTCGATAATTTGGACTACATGAAAATGTAAAACTTGTTCTACAGAAGACTCTGTTAGGAGTATAAAAAGAGGGCCAGTCCCATGACATGGTGGTTAAGGGAGCCAGATCCCACGTGGTGAGGACACAGGTTGAGTCCCAGCCTCAGCAGCTGGACATACACACCACGTGTGTTTACATGCCTGCCCCAGAATCCCAACAGAATAGAGAAACGCTCCACTGGGGAGTCATTCTCCACAACATCCCTCTAGCGAAGAAGATGACAACGATGATGACGATGACAAGCTACCGACTAGGAGATCAGCAGACCACCTATCCGACAGAGAACTACTACTGGGAGCATAGAAAGAACTCTCCAATCTCCACAGTAGCAAAAGCCAACAATTCAGTGGGCAAAAGACTAGAACAGACACGTCCCCAAAGAGGATATGCAGATGGCAAATGAGCACATGGAAATACGTTCAATGCCATTAGCGATCAGGGACATTCCGATGAAATCCACAATGCGATATCACTCCTACTCAGAGCTAAGATAAAAAAGCAGTGACAACGCCAAATGCTGGCCAGGTGTAAAGAACCAGATCTCGCACACGTTGCCGGTGGGAATGGGAATGGTAAAGGTACTCTCAGAAAATCATTTGGCAGATTTAAAAAAGTAAACACACACTTACCAAACAACCCAGCAATCGTACTCCTTGACATGTACCTCAGAGAAATGAAAACATATGCCCACCCGAAAACCTGTACACATATGTTCCAAACAGCTTTCTTTGCAATAGTCAGAAAGCTAAAAACGCAAACATCCTCAATGGGGAAAGAAACTTTGGCACGTGCATACCAGGACCTCAGCAATAAAGTGGGTGAGCTATTGATACATGGGGCAGCTTCTGTGGGTCTCAAGGGAATTATGCCGAGTGAAACAAGCAAACCCGTCAATCTCAAAAAGATGACGTACTATATGATTCCATTTATACGGTACTTCCGCAATTACACAATTATAGATGAAACACACGTAAGTGGTCGTCAGGATGTCGAGTACCAATGTCAACTTTTGATTTTATACTATATTGTGTAAGATGTCACATGGCCACCTTTTTATCCTATTCTTGTCACTACCTATGAATCTACAATGATTTCCAAATAAAGACTTAAAAAACCCAAACAGAATGGCAGATAATCAGGTGGAAATGTGTCAAGTTTTCCACAATAGAGAATTGTGAATAAAACCTGTATGTATTTTAACTATTCTGTATAATTTTTTTTTTTTTAGCTTGTGTGCTTGTCAGAGGCGGAGGGACAGGGAAATGAGAGATCACCCTCGGGAGGATGGCCAGGCCACGATCCCTTCTCCATTCTCCTCTTGGAATTCTGGGCATGTGCGTACTCAGACCCAGTATGTTTTTAAGCCATGTGACATCCAGCACCTTAACCACCATGCCTCCTCCAGGCCCTATAATTCTTTATATATGATGATTTTCCAAAAGTTCATGGAAAATAGAATTGAAGTATAAGTTTATTTTGGTGCAAAAAATTTTTTTAAATTAACCATTTTTTAATAATACACATTTTCCATGAACTTTTTGAAGATTTCCATATAGGTCTGCAGGCCATCTTCAAAATTTCTTTACTTTAGAGAAAGTACTTTATGTAGCCACATGGTCAGACTTCTCAGAGAAAGAGTATCATATATCCAAATTGTTGTTATAAATTCTGTATGAAGTTACTTGCATGTTATTTCGATAGTCTCCTTAATGCAAACGATTCCATGCAGCAGAGCTGCTGGTGAGCTGCAGGCAGGGTCTTCCTCAGCCTCCTCCTGGATCAGCTGAGGCAAGGGCCGGCTCGGCCCCCTCTCTCTGTTGCCGCCTCAGCTGCTCTGGCCCCACCCCGTGGGAAGCCATGGTGGGTTCAGGAATCTCTTACCTGGTGAGGTCCCAGATTCTTAAGGGTGAGAAGTGCCCACAACAAGCTGTCCCTGTCACAAAAGAGCTGCCAAACAAAAGAAAAGCAGGGTCAGATCTGGCTTGTAAGAACCTGTGGCGGAAATGGCTACACAATTGGCAAGGCCGTACTCATTCCCCAGGGATCATGAGGTTAAGCCCAAGCCAGAGAAGCAGCCAAGAGAGCCACCGGAGTTGTGGCAGAAAGACTGCTGGAGCACAGAGGGGCTGCCACCTCCCACAGCTGCCTGTCAGGACAGTGAGTAGGCTGCTCAGGCTGGCTCGTGTGGTCTCTGCCCACCATAAAAACAGATCTCTAGATGCACAACCCTGACCCAAGGGAGAGCGAGCACCTTGGGCTTCAGCTCTGTGAACCCTAGGAGCACAGACATGTGGAAGCACAAAGCTGGGGGTACATGGAGCTGAGGGAGCACAGAGCCATGGAGCACAGAGCCAGAGGGGTACAGTGTCATGGAGCGCAAAGCCAGGGGAAGCACAGAGCCAGGGGAAGCACAGACCCAGGGGGAGCACAGATTCAGGGGAGCACAGAGTAATGGAGCATAGAGCTAGGGGGAGCACGGAGCCATCATGGAGCAGAGAGTCAGGGAAGCACAGAGTCATGGAGCACAGAGCTAGGGGGAGCACAGAGCTATGGGAGCGTGGAGCCGGGGGAAGCATGGAGCCAGGGGAGCATGGAGCCATGGGGACACAGCCGGGGCAGCACAAAGCTGGGGGAGCACAGAGCCATGGAGCACAGGGCTGGGGCAGCACGGAGCTGGGGGAGCACGGAGCCATGGGGGCACAGAGCCGGGGCAGCACAGAGCCAGGGGAGCACAGAGCCGGGGGAGCACAGAGCCGGGGGAGCACAAAGCCATGGAGCACGAAGCCAGGGCAGCACAGAGCCGGGGCAGCACGGAGCCATGGAGCACAGAGCCAGGGGAGCACAGACCACAGGAGCATAACGCCATGGCACAGAAAAGGCTCCCTGGAAACAGGTGGCTGAGGGCTGGAAAGTGATGCCCTGGTTAGAAGTGGGCATTACTGAAGGCCTTGCGGCCGGGGGGCATGGGGAGGTTCTGGTAATGCGGTGTAAGCACAGGGCAGGTGAGAAGGCACCACACTGAGAAGACGGGAAACGTGAATGGTGAGTAAATCCGTGGCCTGGCATATGCTCCTGTGCCGAGTGGGGATGGGGGCAGGCTGAGGGGCAGGGTAGCCAGGGCTTGAGGAGTGGGATGAGAGCTGGCGTGTCCTCTAAGGACAGTGACCAACAATGCCAGAGAAGGCAAGCTGACCACGCTTCCCCGAGTGTCTCTTAGCCCCCCGAATCTCAGCACAGTCCCTCTGTGTAATTTGGTTTAAGAGGCACCGGCCCAGCTGAAAGGGTCCCTGCAGTGAGACGGAGGCCATAGGGCGGATCGTGGACTAGAACTTGAGCCCGCGAGCTGGACCACCCTTTTGTTAGAGGATTTGGCAGGAGCTGGGGGAGGGGAGTGGGGGGAGCCTTCCGGAAACTGGGGCTTGAAAACCGGAACAGCAGGTGAGAGCGAGAGCAGTGCTCCGGAGCTCCGGGGCAGGGAGGGCCCTGTCACTACACGCCTTGTGAGGGGGAGGGGGCACAGTAATGACATGTCAGCCCCTCTGCCCTGGCCCTGCCCAGCACCTGTGCTCTCTGACCCCCAGCATGGCTTTGGCTGGGGTGACAGCTGGCCCGCAGTGGCCTGTGTTAGGGCAGGCACCGGACAAGCCCTGGTTTGCCATCAGAGTCGCAGGGCAGGTGTGTGCTTTTCCACCCCAGGGCATGCCCTCTCGGCCTGGCTTCCTCTCAACCCCGGACTGCCAGCAGCCACGAGCCGGACACCCAAATCTGAATGACAGGGCACAGTCACACACTGCTGTCCCTAATACCACTTCCAGGTAAGCCACGAGAAAGACCAACGGTACCTAAAAGTAAAGTCAGCGCAAACGCATTCACGTACACATGCTCACACGGGGACACACTCGTAGCTAGAGGGTCTAAAAGTCACGCCAACGCCATAAACGCAACTCCTGGACCAGGAGCCCTCTCCAGACGCTAGCCTTCTCTAACTTCTCCTGCCCCAGACCTTGCTGGAGCCTCATCTACCTTTGTGCTCCTTGGCCTACCTCGGGCGAACCTGGCATCGAGGGACTGTCATCAGGCTGAAGAAGCAGACATCGAAGCCCTGACATCAAGAAAGATACCGGGAGAATTAGGAGATCTAGGCTCCAGTTGAGGAAGAAAAAATAAGACGACATGGGGGAGAGGAGAGGACAGTGACAGGGAGATTAGTTGAGCGTGGGCAGGCTGAAAGGAAGTTGGATATTTGCTTCCATTGGGCTGCTGGGAACGTTGTGAGTCATTTTTGCATAGAAAACAGAAAAATACATCACGGCTTTCTGGATGACCTAACAGTTCAGGTCCTTTTATTTAAAAGTTATATTTTATTTACTTATTTATCTTATTTTAATT
>NW_006204113.1:866897-876813 GCF_000334495.1 Tupaia belangeri chinensis
AAAGAGTGGGAAAGTGAAAAAGCAAGCTGCCAGATCCAGGACTCAAACCGCAGTCGGCCATGTGGGAGTCCAGGACCCTTAACCACCATGCCATCTGCCGGTCCCTCAGGTCCTCTTAATACCACTAATGGTTTGGTGAGCACTTACTCTGTGCCAGGTGCTGAGCAAGCATTTCAAAAGAACGATCCCACCCACCCTTTCTAACACCATGTAGCAGGCGCTGCTTTCCCTGACTCACAGGTCAGGAGACTGAGCCTCGGAGCGGTAATGCAGCTTGCTCTAGCTCAACAGAAAGCAACGAGGAGGACTCGAACTTGAACCCAGTCAGTCTCGAAGACAGAGGTAGCATACCACCCCTCATCCTGCAAACTTCCAAACGGGCAACATGTATTCAAGAGCTAGTAGTATTTGTACCCCCAGCACCTAATATAATGCTGGACACGGGTCGAAAACTCAAATGCTTATTGAGAGAACGAACGAATGAACGAACCAACTGACAGATAAAAAACTGTTTCTACCTGGAAGGAAGGAGCGCCTGAGCGGCCTGAGGCGGGCTGCAGGAGAGGCTTCCCAGCAGCTGTGCCCCGTGGCTGGCCTTGAGCCGCCCAGCTGGCCCAGGCCCCAGCAGCCTCTGAGCCCGAGCTGACACACTTTGGCAAGGGAGGCCACCAGAGCTGTCACATCATTCACCAACATGCCCATCAAGTGTATTCAGTTCTCTTCAACCCGCATTGGCATTTTAATTACTGTTGGGTAAACTAATTTGTACAAATGAAGGCCAGGCTGCCTAATAGAATATGCAAGCTCTCTGACCTCTGACAGGCACTGACACGAGATACAAAGGGAGCCGAGGAAGGCTTTTTATCTGAGCCTTATTACTCTCTATTACTCCAATTAGTCAGGCTCCAGTGCTCCTAATTGGAGGAAAAATTGCAATTAAATCAATTTTTGATGGGCTGCAAGTGGGCTCCCGAACCGCCCTGCTTGTGAAACACTGATATTATAGCAACAAAGGTCACAGGCTTCATCGGCACCTGGGGGCCCCCCGATTTCCCTTGGTCCCCTCCTTAAATACCTCAAGGAAACCCCTGCCCCTCCATTGGCTTGGCCAGCAAGGGTGGGAAGGAAGGAGTCATTAGAACATGTCAGGTCTCATTGCTGCCACCGCCATCTGCTAACCTCTGCCGCCAACATCATTACGGCGCTCAGTCCCGAAGCATGAACACAGTGCGAAGGTCACACAAACTCCTCCGATGAGAGGGAGCCAGGAGCAGGAGCTGCAGTGACAGCTCTGTGAGGGAGGGACGGTGGAATGGGAACAGCGGGTCACAGAAGTCAGGCGGGGAGAGACACGGGCAGGGGCAGGTGCAAGTGTGAGGCGGCCAGTTCTTAAGATCCAGCCACCCGGGCACCCTGGGTCACCAGAGGGCAGCGAGGTAGATGTGTTTGGGCGGGGGACCTCTTGTTCTCTGTCCAGCAGACATCCCCCCTTGTAGCTGGGGAACACTCACCTGAGAACTGCAAGGCCGAGTCACGCCCACGCTAGGGGCCACGCACGCTCGGGCCTGCCGCCCACAGTAGCACCTGTCTAGCAAGGACAGGGGAGTCCCTAGTCCAAAGCTACCAGACCAGGAAGGGGAAGGGCAGCACAACATTGTCCATCAAACTAAAGGGCAGGATGCCCAAGAGGCCTACTGAAGCTTCAACGAGTAAAGTTTAAGGCGAATGAAAAGAAGTGCCACTGGATGCAGCAACCGGCACACCATTATCTCAAAGGAAAGGTGCAGGCAGAAAATGCAGATCCAAAAGCGCAGCGGCTTCATGGGTGACTGAACCACCATGGGACAGCGGGGAAAGGAGGATTTGTCTTCCTTTAAGGGGTCAAGACCAAAAACATGTTAAGTAAACAATGGTCCAGCTACTCAATGGAATATTAAAAATGGGCTGGCAGGTGGTGTGGTGGTTAAGGGCATTGGACTCCCATATGGCCGACCACGGTTTCAGTCCTGGTCCTGGAGGCTTGTTTCTCACTCCCCGCCTCTCTCTCTCTCTCTCTCTCTCTGTCTGGTCAAGTAAAATAAATAAATAAAGTAAAATAAAATAATTCTTAAAAAAGCTGATGTTCCTGCACCAGCTGGGGGTGTGGTGGGTAAGGTGCTGGATCCCACACGCTGACCGTGCAGTTGAGTCCCAGATGGGTGTCTTGAAAAACACCACATATGTGTGCATGCCAAAATCCCCAAAGAGAAAGGAAAGAGAAGGGAGTATAGCGTGGCCACCCAACCCCCATGGGGCTGCTTCCTCACTTTCTCTATCTCTAGCAAGCACACATATCCCCTAGCATATTTTCAAAATTAAAAATAAATATGACCCAGCCAGTGGTGCGGTGGTTAAAGCGCTAGATTCCCATATGGCTGACTGCAGTTTGAGTCCCAGATCAGGTGGCTTGGAAATTATGACAGAGGACCAGCAGGTAGCATGGTGGTTAAGGCACTGGACTCCCACATGCTGACCGTGGTTCAAGTCCTGGACCTGGCAGCTTGGTTTCTCACTTTCTCTCTCTCTCTCTCTCTCTGGTCAAAGGAAAGAGGGAAAAGAAACAATGCTAAAAAAAAAAATGTTTGGGTAGAGTGATAAGCAATTCTTTCTTCTTTTAAATTTTCTTTGCAATTCTTTAATAATAGCATGTGCTACTTTTAAAAGAGGAAAACACATTATTTATTAGATCATTGGGAAAGCCATGATATATTTTTCTGTTTTTCTAGGCAAAAATGCATCATGACGCTTCCTATGACCCGATATATTCTGTGAGACAACCCCAACATAACCAGCCACTCCTGTCCATGACTCAGCCGACAGGAGGCGGCCTGATGGCGGGCTGCCCGCTGGACCTAGTGTCCATGATGGTGTTCCTTTGGGCTGGAGCATTAACACTGACCAGCAGCCTCGGGCAAGCCAGGGAGCCTCAACTAGAGGGAAGTGCTCCACTGGCCAGTAGGGAGCAAGACTGACTCCTGACCCTGATAGCTGTTCGAGGCCTAGAACAGCTAGACATACTATGCATGCATGCACATGCGCGCACACACACACATACACACACACACTCATCAGGTATCTGCCCACCCAAGCATGTCATAACAGGACAGTGCAACTAGGCATCTTGAAGGTCAGGCTCTGGATACAGTATCCAGAGGCTGGAAAGCCTACTGCTTACTCCACCCCTGCTTCCTCCCCTCCTGGCAACCCCAACAATGGCCAACAAAGCAGGGTTTCTGCTGCTTCCAGGAAGAGTGCAGTCCTATGGGAAACACAAATGCTTACTTTCTAGTTCAACCAATGGTACAAGGTCAGCCCGACCAAGCACGTAAGAACCTGGCCCAGGTTAGACAAGGAGAAGCTTGAGGTAAAGGCTACTCTTCTCGAATGTGTTCACACCACTCAAGAATCAGACACTTGAACCATGGAAGGACAGAATGAACAGAGGCGGAAAATATGAACGTGGAAAAAAGGCCACAGTGCAGTAAAATAACATATGTTCATTCAGTCTACTGGATTCATCAAGACATGTTGGGAGTGCAGAGAGAAGAGCACAATATTTCCCACTTACAGGCCCCTATACACAAACAACTGCCCCATATGTGCCTGAAAGAACGAGCTGGCAAGGTCAGCCTCATAGCACAGTGCACTGGGAGCCGGAACCCACAGAGCTGACCACGGCTTGAATCCCAGGCCTGTAAAACTATGCCGGATGCCTGTGCATGCATGCCCCACATCTGGTGGGGTGAGAGGTGGAGGAAGACTGCGGTGTAACTACAGTCCACGGGGGTGTTTTCTCTCTCTCTCTTCCTGGTGAGCACATGCACCCTCTGGCAATTGAAAAAAAGACATGGCATGATGTTTCTGTGTTAAAGGAAAAACGAGGTCAGACTTCCAGAGAAATGGCAATATGATATTCATGGATCTTGAAGATCTGAGAGTCAACTAAAAAGTTGTTAGTGGGGCTGGCAGGTGGCATGGTGGTGAAGCACTGGACTCCCACATGGCCAACCATGGTTCAAGTCCCAAACCTGGCAGCTTGCTTTCTCACTCTTCCTTTCTCTCTGTCCATCTCTCTCTGGTAGAAAATTGGAGAATATGAGACTAGCAGGTGGCGTGGTGGTTAAGGTGCTGGACGCTCTCACATGGCTGACAATGGTTTGAGTCCCAGACCTGGTGGCTTGCTTTCTCACTTTCCTTCCATCTGTCTATTTCTCTCTCTCTGGTCAAATTAAAATAAATGAATGGATAAAATAAAATAATTTTTAAAAATTGGAGAATAATGATAATAAAACATTAAAAATAAATAAATCTTTCTTTTTTTTTTTTTTTTTTTGCTATAGGGCGCGTGTACTCACCAAAAAGACAGAGAGACAGAAAGCAAGAAATAACCCCTCCCCGCCCCCCCGGGAGGATGGTCACGCCACAATCCCTTCTCCTTCATTCTCCTCTTGGGATCTTGAGCAGGCATGCACATGCATCTTGCGTGAGTTTAAGCCAACCAGGTCCAGGACTCAAACCATGGTTGACTACATGGGAGTCCAGCGACATAGCCATTACGCTAACTGCTGGTCCCAAAAATAAATAAATCTTTACTAAACAAACAAACAAACAAACACCTGCTAGAACCCTCCCAGAACTGGACGAGGCAGTTGGCCTGCTGCGTACAGTGTGGAGGAGAGCAGGCATGGGCTCCTGCTCTGCCACTCCGTACCCCGGAGTGCTGGGTGAGTGATTTTACCTGTCTAAAGCCCCGTTCCATCATCAGTAAGGCAGAAATTATGACAGTACCTAGGTGTAGGTTGTTACACACATTACATGGAATAGGAGGCTCAGCATGTTTGCTACGTGCAACAGTAAACGGCACATTGCAAAATCCACTGATGTATGTTACACATACCAGCAATAGCCAACTGAAAATGCAACTAAGCATCCATTCACAAAACGAACTTTTAAACTTTTATTAGAAAATTAGCCTAGCAAAACCCAAAAGAAAATGAATGCTACAGTTTGAATGTATTTCCCAAATGTTCATGTGTTAGAACTTCATTGCACTGTGGTGATACTAAGAGAAAATGTAATCCAGTTGCGATGTTGAAAGGTGAGGCCATTGGGAAGTGATTAGGCATCAAGGCGGGGGCCCCATGATTGAATCCTGGTGGGTTTACTAAGGAGAGGGAACGATTCAGACGTGCACGGACACAGTCCCACGCTCGCCTGCTCTGCTCTGTCTTGCCATGTGTTCCACCGGCAAGAGGTCCTCTCCAGATGCAGCCCCTGGACCTTGGTCCTCCAAACCATGAGCTGAATGAACTCTACTTTTGGGAAGATCTCATGACATGCAGTCCCCTTTCCCCGGTCCTCCAGTTCCTCAGGATCTTCGGTGCCCTTTTGTCTTTTTTTTTTTAAGTGTATGCATGTACGTACATACATATGTACATGTTTTTGCCATGTGTTTTGCCACAGGGCATGTGCATTTGCTGGAGAGAGACAGAGAGAGGGAAAGTGAGAAATCACCTCCAGAAAGAATGGCCACGCTGCAATTCCTTCTCCTCCAGTTTCCTCTTGGGATTTTTGGGCACGCAGACACACATGTACCCAGCATGATTTTTTTTTTGAGAGGTTTTTGCTATAGGGCGCGTGTGCTCGCCAGACAGACAGAGAGACAGACAGAGAGAAGCAGAGAGACAGAAAGTGAGAAATCACTCCCCAGGGGGGATGGCCATGCCGCAATCCCTTCTCCTCCATTCTCCTCTCAGGATCTTGGGCATGCACGCACACATGCCCGGCATGAGTTCAAGTCACTGGGTCCGGGACTTGAACAGCGGTAACTACATGGGAGTCCAGCGACATAGCCATTACGCTAACTGCTGGTCCCAGCCTAGCATGATTTTTTAAGTTGCAAGACTTGAACCATGGTCAGCCATGTGGGAGTTCAGTACCCTAACCACCATGCCATCTGCTGGTTCCTGAAGTGTATTCATTTTATTGGGAGAGATAGAAACTCTAGACAGTCTCATCCTCTATGATCTCCCCTCCAGCTTTCCAGATGGCCAGGATCAGAGCGTGCTTCAGGTCAGCCCAGCGCGAACTCTGGTCTTCGTGTGGCTCCAGCACTGACAGGCAGCATGGCTACGCCTAAGCCTCTATTCTTGTAAACACTCAGTTTCAGGTATTTTCTGTTACCAGCAGCAGAGTAGACTAGAACAATGAATAAGCAAATCTCAGGAAAGATTCATATAAAAAACTGTTAAACTTTACTGAAGGATATAGGTTTGTTAAATGAACATATAAGAAACATGTATTCCTTATGGGAAGATTCAAGATTATAAAATTGTCAGTTCTCCCCTAATTAATCTACAGCTTCAACACAGTCACACTTAAGACTTTTAAAACTTAATCAGTTGATTCTAAAATTCACTTGGAAGAGGAAATCCACAAGAATAACCCAGAATTTTGTGAAAAACATCAATGAGTAGGAAGTTGTTCTACCAAATCAAAAGACCAAATGGAAAACCGGGATTTAGTTCCCAGGCCTTCCTGTACACGCTAAGCCAAGCCCATGACCCTGACTGGCTAAAGGACTTGGGGAGAGAACTGTGGCATGAAACCCTGCTGACGATGCTTATTTCTCTTTCTCTCTCTCTTATGAAAGAAGGAAATAAAGAACTTCAAAAATAATGAATGAACTTACCAATAAGTGGTATAAAGACCAGTGGATACACGTTAGGGAAAAATAATAATAAAATTAGAGCCCTGGGACCAGCAGTTAGCGTAATGGCTATGTCGCTGGACTCCCACATAGTAGACTGCAGTTCGCGTCCCGGACCCGGTGGCTTAAACTCATGCCGGGCGCATGCGCGTACGTGCCCAAGATCCTGAGAGGAGAATGAAGGAGAAGGGATTGCGGCGTGGCCATCCACCCTGGGGGGTGATTTCCTGCTTTCTGTCTCTCTATCTCTCTCTGTCTGTCTGGAAAGACATTTTTAATACAAATAAAAAAACTCTGAAGCCATAAAGGTAGAGACAACAGAACTTGGACAGTCGATGGCATAGTAGTTTAGGTGGCTGGATCCCACATAGCCAGCTGCACAGGTTAAGTCCTGGACCCAGTGGCTTGACAAACATGACAGGTGTATGTGCTTGTGTGCCCAAAATCCCAAGAGGAGAATGGAGACGGGCCTATGGCATGGTCATCCTCCTGGGGGGTACTTTCTCATTTTCCCTCTCTGTCTCTCTCTTTCTGGCAAGCGCATGCACCCTATAGCCAAAGAAACAAAAAACAAAAAACAAAAAAAACTCTCCAAAAAAACACAACAAAATAATTATAAACACTTATATAGTATTTGTTATATGCCAGGTGCTGTTCTAAGTACTTTACATAGATTAGTTCATTTAACCTCAAACATTCCTATATATTGTGAATATATTTAAAAGCATAGCATTGCTATCCTTTTTTTTTTTTTTTTTTTTTTGCTACAGGATGAGAGTGCTCACTAGAGAGAGAGAGAGATCGGGAGAGAGATCCAGCCTCCTTAACCTCTGTGCCACCTGCTGGCCCATTATCTTTTACAGTACATTCTGAAAAACTTACGGATGAGATTATATGTCTGATATTTGCTTCAAAATACTATGGGAGGGGGGACCAGCAGTTAGTGCAATGGCTATGTCACTGGACTCCCATGTAGTCAACTGTGGTTTGCGTCCCGGATCCAACTCACGTGGGGCACGTGTGCGTGCGTGCCCAAGATCCCGAGAGGAGAATGGAGGAGAAGGGATTGCGGCGTGGCCATCCCCCCTGGGGGTGATTTCTCACTTTTATGGGAGGGAAAAGTGTATGAGGAATATTGAGGAAGCAAGAGTTGGTCATTATTCTACTTTTGTATATTTTTTAATTCTCCAAAATAATTTAAAAAATTTTTAAGTCACTATGAGGTATGTACTACCAATATTATACCCCTTTTGCAGATGAAGAAATTAGGAATAGAGAGCTTAAGTAATTTACCAAGGTCCCACAGCTAGTAGGAGGGGGACTTAGACCAGACAGGCTGTGAAGTCCATCTCTTAATCACTATTGTATATTTCCTCCCCAAATTAGATACCATTTTTTACCCACAGGCATAGCATAAGTTCTCAAAAAAGAAAAACTGCTATTACCCAATATGAAGTGTAAGAAGAAACAGATCATGGTAAAAACCGGCTACGTAATGTGATTCAGTCCAGCTGGAAGGCAATTCGGCAACATCTAAAAACTTTCAAGCGCATCAGTACTTCCCCCTCAGAGCAGCAGTCGTTCCTAAATGTCTGGCCTAGGAAAATGCCTGCCAGATACACGATAGACAAGCACACAGGCGTTTCCCAGAGGACTAGCCTATGCCGGCGGAACGCTGAAAGGAACCTGTGTCTGAGAGGAAGGTAATAAGCTATGGGGCACCCATGTTACTCTGAAGGAGCATGTAGCAGTCAGAGAAGGCAAAGGAGCTAGGAGCTCGACGTGGCAGGGCCTCCGAGCCATGTGGGGGTGAGGAATTCAAACTGCAGAATAAATGCATAACGTAAACCTAAAGCACAGCCAAACTATATATTTGTGTGAGTACACATGTTTACGAATTTATATTACGTCTGCTATCTGCTTCGGGTGAAAGGATCTGGGGTCTGGATGGAGGCCGGCCACACGAGAAGGTTCCAGGCTGACATCTGGAGCGCTCTCGAGTCCACCAGGGCTGGCTGAGGCTGCATGCCTAGCTAAGCCTGGGACGTAACAAAGCAGGTCTCCAACTTTGAAACAAAACTCTTCTTCCTTTAGGCAGGTCCATTTCGGCACCATGGTAGGGTCAGCCCGAGGCCTGGGCCAGGCTGCTGACACTCCTGGGCATGCACAATTGCGAGGGGCGAGGGCAGATGAGCTCTTGGGCCTGCTATTAACACGAGTGGCACGGGATGGAAGGGTGACGAGCACTGTTAGCACCATCTGTGGCTCCACAGAGATCAACTGGAAAGCGGCACCTACCCACCAGACATAAACGCAACAGGTTTTTAATCATTTTAATGCTTAAAATTTTGCCATAGGGTGCATGTGATTACTACAGAGACAGAGAGAGAGATAAAGTGAGAAAGCCCCCCTCCTGGGGGGGGGGCATGCCTCAGTCCCTTGTCCTCCATTTTCCTCTTGAGGTTTTGGACACACATGCACACATGCGCAGAGTGTTTGTCAAGCCACCGGGTCTGGGACTCAAACCACGTAGTCAGCCATGTGGGATCCAGCCACCTTAACTACTATGACACCAGCTGGCCCCAACAGGTTTATTTTTAAATTTGGTTCTTTCTGAACATACTCACATGAACAAACCACAAGGGACCTTGAGACTCAGACTTGACCCAGATTTGGTTGACAGCACCAAGTGTTTACAAGGCCAGTAGAAGACAGGACTAGGGACAGGCCACAGAGAAATCTGTGTGGCCCATGAGCCTGAGCCCTGCCCCCTGCCCCCTGCTAAACATTGAGGTCCAGAGCTGGGGGAGTCCCCGAGAGACGGGATGGCTCTTATCTACACCCTTGATGTCCCATAAGCATCAACCTGGAACAGTTGTTTTGATATGACAGGCACTAGAGCACAATCAAATCCTCCTAGAACGAAGTTCTCTAGGGCCTGGCCCCATAGCCCAGTGGTTAAGAGAGCCAAACCTCACATGACTGACCATGGTCCAAATCCCAGGCCCAGCAACTTGAAAAAAGTGCTGGGCACACACTTATGTGTGCCTAAAATCCCGACAGGATGTAGAGATGGAGAAGGGTTTGAGCCATAATGGCATCCCATTGGGGGGGGGGCTTTTTCCCCTACCACTGCCCCTAGGCTGCATACACCCTTCACCAATTAAA
>NW_006204113.1:876844-890637 GCF_000334495.1 Tupaia belangeri chinensis
TCCCATGGGGGGGGGGGGCTTTTTCCCCTACCACTGCCTCTAGGATGCATACACCCTTCAGCAATTAAAAAAAAGAGAAAGGGCCAGTGGCAGCATGGAGGCTGAGGCATTGGATCCTACATAGCAGACTCCACAGTTCGAGTCCTGGACCTGGTGTCTTGAAAATCATGCCAGGTGCATGTGCGTGTGTACCCAAAATCCCAAGAGGAGAGCGAAGGAGAAGAGACTGCAGTGTGGCCATTCCCCTTGGGGCGTGATTTTTTCACTTTCCATCTCTCTCAATCTCTCTATCTCTCTCTCTGGTGAGTACATATACCCAATAACAACAATAACAACAAACTAGAAGAAAAAAAGATAAAAGTTCTCTGGTAGGAAACAAAAGGCAAAAGAGACCACCCACACTATCCACCCTGTGACTGCATGGCCTTCCTCATTCAGTGGCCTCAGAACTATGGCAGGGCTTACAGTACAGAGGCCTTGATGAACGACCAAAAGAAAAAAGAAGCCCACGGTGACATCCAGCAAGCTGGACGAAGGGAGGTGGTGTGAGAGTTGACCTATGGATAAACCTCCAGTTCCCTCCATCCTGACAGAGGGAGTCGGAAGAGAAGCCTGCCTGCTGGGGCATTTTCCACCATTATCCTGAAGACTATGGGGTGGGCAGGAAAGGGGAGGGTACCATGGAGGCTGACAGGCCAGCAGGGTTATATGTAGCATGACTAGTAAGGTAGGACCCGTGAAGATAAAACCTACGTACTTCCTCAAGGAAGGAGTGCTCCGTTTGTAGGGGAACCCCAACAGCAAACTCTGGTGTGCAAACCCACCCGACATGCGTGCTGCATGTGTCAACTCCTTCGCTGTGACGGGAGACAACACGGTCTCCAGAGTCCTCCCGCTGGCTCCACAGACGGAGGCTTACATTATAGGAAAGCAGAAAAGGTTGGAGATAGCAGAAGTGACCCTTCTCTGTGGGACTTCCATTACATGGCTTTCCAGGCAGGCAACATTCCAAGGAACTCCTTTGTTACCAGATTAGTTAGCAGCACCAGGAATCCTTCTAAAAATTGTTTTCATGAGAGAGAGAGAGAGAGAGAGAGAGAGAGAGAGAGAGAGAGAGAGAGAGTGTCAGCACCCTGGACAGAGTCCTGATGCCACAACCTGCCCCAGTTGCAGGCAGCCCTGGATCAGGACAGCTACGTGCATAAAGCATTACTCTGAGTGTGTCCATGGGGGTCTTTCAAGAAGAGATTAACATGTGAGTCTGAGCAGACGAGGGGTGGAAGATCCATCTTAAAGTAGACAGTCATGGGGCCAACAGGTGGTGTGGTGAAAGGTGCTGGATTCCCTCATGGCCAACCGTGGTTCGAGTCCTGGACCTGGTGGCTTGCTTTCTCGCTTTCCCTTTCTCTCTCTCTGTTTCTATCTGGTCAAATTGAAAAATGATGCTAACAAGTGGAATTAAAAATAATAAATAATTCTAAAAAAAAAAAACCATAGGCAGGCACAATCCAATCAATAGAGCCGGGAGAGGATAAACACAGAAGATGAATGGGTCTCCTGGGCGAGAGCCAGATAACCTTCTTCTGTTGCCTTGAACATGAGAATTCAAGGTTCTTCCACCTTCAGACTCCAGAATTTACTACATCAGCACCCCCCACCCCGTTCTCAGATTATCAACCTCAGGCTGTAAGTTAGGGCATCAGCTTCGCTGTCTCTGAGGCCTTTCGACTTGGACTGATCTGTGCTACCAGAACTCCAGGATCGCCGCTGCCCAGGGACTTCCAGCTGCCATAATTGTGCGAGATTCCCCCATACATCTCCTCCTCGACAGCTATCCGTGTCCTGTACTCCTGTCTCCCTGGAGATCCTGCCGAGTAGTCTTCCACGTGGGGCAGCCTTGCAGGGCACTGTGCTCTGCTGCCATCCAGACCCAGCACCAGCAATCTGGATCTTGAACTTTGTTCCTCTAAGATTTCCTGGCTTCTTGACAATGGCACTAAAGAGGAGAAAGGCAGCAGTCCCTGCTTCCCTCCCTTGTTCTGAGAGGTAAAATTCGAAGTCTAATTCTAAATCATGCAGCCTGCTAGTCATTTCCCTGTGGGGGAGGCCTCGCCAAATAGCTTCAGTTTTATTTATTTTCATTTGAACTTGGTTTCTGTCACTCACAACCAATCTGTCCTAACATAGTGTCTGTTCAGCGGCTGCTGGGCCTCTTACCAATTACAGGTCCTCACTGGGAGATGAGCACGGGGCTTCGTCAGCAGCTACTGGATACCCTGAGGCCTAAGAACAGACACCTCAGTCATGAAACCAAGAGCTGATGGGTCTGCTAGGAGGGCAGGACAGAGCCGCACAGACCAGCCTGGAACTTCAGGAAGGAGGTGGTGCTCCTTTACATGGCGGCCCAGAAGAGCGCCAGGAAGAACCCACCCTCCCACTCCCAGTGGTGGACGGAGAGATGGCTGGGCGACGGCAGTTGGCAAGGATGCTGCTTCAGGGATGGGGTATAGTTTCCCAGGGACAGAGCCCTGACCGTCAGAGGTTCGGCCCCCTGGGTCCTTTTAAGGGACCGATGAGACAGAGCTCTACTGGAAGTCATAAGGCTCACCCTGATGGGACGGAGTCTGGCCCACTCTCAGACCTCTCCATTTCAACAACAGTAGTGCCAGACATCTAAGAGAGAAATCATTTAAAGGTAATTTCTGGGCCAGCCAGTGGTGTAGTGGTAAAGGTGGCTAAATCCTGCATGGCTGACGTTGTGGGTTGGAATCCCAGACCCAGTGGCTTGAAAACCATGCTGAGCATGTGTGCATGCATGCTCGAAATCCCAAGAAGGAATTGCAGCGTGGTCACCCCCAGGGGATATTTCTCACTTTCCTTTTCTCTCTCTGTCTCTCCAGCAAGCATACATATGCTATGGCAAAAACTTTAAAAAAGAAAAAAAAGGTAAAAACTTTCCAAGTATTCATCTGGCTTGAATTAAAGACATGTATAAAATAATTAAACATAGGGTTAATTTTACTTTTTTCTTTTAAAAGGTAAAGCATATATAATTCAAATATTATACTTTTCAGTTCTTCTGAGTCAAACACACACACACACACACACACACATCTAAAGTAGTCTTGATAAACCTTTCCATTCTCTCTCTCTCTCTTTTTTAAATGAACCTGACCCCAAATCAGAAAGACATTTGAAGTCATAAGTCAGAAATTAGTTATAAAGAAACCAAAGCCCATTCAAGGAAAATCATATTCTGGAGTACAAAAATAATAAATGAAATCGTATGTCAGATTAAAAACTCTAAACACATATCACCATGCAGTACATAAACAGGCACATACATGTGTGTACACACTTACGTGTGTGTACGTGTGTATGTGTCTGTCCGTGTCCACATTTAAAAGTTGCAGCAGACCATGACAAGTATTTGGGCTGAAGATCCCCTCCTGACAGACAGCAGCCAGGTGGAGACCCCCCCCCAGCACAAGCTGTGCTCCCCCTCTGAGACCTCCACATTCCAGCCATGCCTGGCTCTCGGTGAACTCACCTCCACACTCCTGCCCAGGACTTTGGCAACAGCTCTCACTTCTCCACTGCCAGCCTGCAGTCACCAAGTTCTACCTAAGGCACCGTGGTAGGCAAATAACTCGGCATATTTGATTTCTGGGAAAAGTCCACTCTTCAATGTTTCGTTTCAGCTCTTCGGAACATTGGAACGAGGGCCAAATGCACCCTGAGCCACAGGGAAGCACTGGGGCCTGGGCAGTGCCCGACTCAATGCCATGCCACCATCAGGGCAAGCAGGCCCTCCTCTAAAGTGCCAAGAGGTAGGGCAGGGTAGGGCGCGGTGCTCATGCTCTGTGGGTACACACGTACACGCGCACGTGCACGCCGGTCAATTATCCAATCGCAGACTGTCAAGCACGAGTCTCCCCTTCCCTGTCACTCTCCCCAGAGGAGATAAAGTAAGATCACCTCACCTTCCCAACTAGTGAGTCTCCTCAGAAATTGGCGAGGGAGGGGCTTTGCCAACTGGAGACTCCCATAGGCCAGATCGGCCAAGCTAAATGCCACCCACGAGCCAGCCGCTCTCTTTCCTTCTGAGTCTCCACACCTCACCCCACCTGGGCAGCATAGGCAATGAGGCTGTCGAGACCAGCACGTCTACCCCGACTCCCCGCAAACCGTCCCTAGCCCAGGGCCAGTAGGTCGCTGCTGGCCAGCCGCCCTCGGTTGCCAACCGTCCGAGGCAGAAAGCTATGCTGTGGCCTGGCGCCCAGCTGCTGGCGTTGGCTCCTAGGAGAGCAGAGACATGGGCTCAGTCCTGGCCTTGGGAAGAGGCTCATGCCCGCTGGGCTGTCTTGCCCTCCCTATCCTTTGCTGAGAGGGAGCAGTAAGTGCACACGCACACGCGCGCACGCACACACACACACACACGCACACAGCCTTGCATTTGCTCCTTCTACTGAAGGGGCACCCAGAATGCCTCACACGTGCACACACGGCTTGGTGTACCCACTGGTGCTGAGGACCAGAGAGTGGTCCGCGGGCACATGTGTGCTCATAGGAGTGTGCTCCACATACACCCTGTGGACACACCTTGCCCTCAGGCATCTCCTCAGGCTGCACCGGCCCAGGTGTTAAGCCCCTGTGATTGCCCGCTTTGGCCGCCTCTGCCCCTCCCTCTGCCCTCCCATGGTAAGTGCTTTCAGGCCACACAATGAGTGGAAGGAGGAGAAACACTTCTATTGAGGAAGGCGTTTTGTTGTTTCATCCCCAAGGGGGGTCTGGAGGAGGGGAGGGGGACCCCCACAAAATTTCTAATAAGCAGTTTCTCTTCTCAAAGCTAAAATGATTTTCTTTAATTGCTTGGTGGGAACAGTTTATTGTGGGGGTCTCTGCCCTTACCCCCAAGCCTAATTGACTTACTGAAGTTTAACAGGGGCTTTCACCTGGAGAGGCCGCAATTACTCCCCCCATCCCACATTCGTACCTGGGCTCTCCCCACAGGGGGCCTTTGTTCCCCCTAAATACAGCAGTGACACAAATGTCCTCAGCAGCAGGGGAACGCAGGGAAGTGGTAATTTTCAGCCCAACGCAATTAGCTGAGGGCTTTTCAGCCTTCCCAGTGAATGGCGGGGAGACTCTGGCATGTGGGAACGGTGAGCTGGGCTGTTCTGTGCAAGTGGAACAAAAGAGGACTCTGAATCGGACTCCGTGGTGAGCAAGACTAGGGCTGGTGGGGCGGCCAAGTCGGACCTGCACGAGGGAATAAGGTGCTGCCACCCATCACCTGCAGCGTCACCCACCCAGCTGCGTCTTCCAAGCAGGGTCCCACCCCAGGTAGCTCGCTGGGGCACAGAGGCACTCAGACTGGGGATTAGTGCTGAGCACCCACGGACTTGTGTTTCCATAGCACAGAATGGGGACAGGATGGCTGGTGGGAGAGCCTGAGCAGGTCCAGGGGGGGGGGGGGGGGGGTGGCTCAGCAGCAGAGTGACCTCGGTGCTCTCCCCAGAGGGCTGCGGCTGGAGCTCGCCGTGTCTGGGGCCTTCATGGACAGCCCAGAGTCAGGAAGCTTCAGGGAAGAGATTCTCCAGGGAATGCAGAGACAGCAGATCCTGTGACACTGACCTCTACTGTTGACAGCAGGGCGGCCCTATCGCCCAAGAACATAACAGAGCAGAGCAGAGCAGAGTCCTCTGCTTACAGGTGGCTTTGAGGCCACGGAGGCGCAGCGTGGGAGCATGTGACTTATCGAGGTCAGTGCCAAGGTGTGCAAAGGCTAGAACCGGACTCCAGCAGTGGAATAGCCCAGAGTCCACGGCAGCAGGCCTGCCAGCCTCTCATCACCAGCCCAGACCTTGAGAAAATGCAAAAATGAAAAACAGAAACAGGACTGGCTGACAGATGAGCTACGCATGGAGAATGAGGATTTGAGAAAAGTGCTAGGTGAAGATTCCCAGCAGCCAGGCCAGGGCAGGCCCCAGGCAAACAGGACCGTGGTGCATGGAAAGGGCAGAGCTGGGACTCGGGGGTTGCCCTTGGTGCCAGCCCAGCCACTCACAAGCTGCCTAAGCTAGGGTAAGCCTCTCACCTCCTGGGCCTCACATGTCTTACCTGTAAACAGGGAACAGTTACAACAATGTGTTTTTACTTTTATAAAAGCTTGTTTTTATTTGTTTATTTCATGTGAGACAGAGAGTGATCCTTCTACAGGGTTTCTCACCAAGATCCTCCGTCAGCATCACAGCCAGCCGGGATCACAGGCGTGCAGTGCACCCTCCCTGCTCAGGTCAACCTGGGATCTGAACCTGGGCCTCCCATGTGGCTCCAGCATCACGCAGCAGCACCCAACCACTGGATCACCACAGCTGGGCCTGTTTTACAACTTTTTTTTTTTTAAATACTTCTATGAGCTAGCTTCTATAATAATTTTATAAAATAGGTACCAGGATGACGTTCCAATTGAGTGGAGGTGGTGATAATGAGAGGGGATCATTGTGACCTCCAACACTCCTGCCTTTGCACAGCCCCCAGAGCCCTGTCTGGAAATCCCAGAGCCAGATGCCCTCCAAGGCTATCCTACCAACGGCGTTATGATCCAGCAGAACCCAGGACTGAGGGACAGGAACAGAGCTGAGCTCCCAAGCACAGGACCCCCTACGGCCCTGCCTTCCAGGAAGCCCTGCCTCTCAGCCAGCCTTCCAGGCCCTCCAGTGGAAATGGGATCATGCCTCTATTCACCATCCAAACCTTACCCCGTGGGGTGTCTGACAGCCTTGGGGAACCACATTCAGGGGTAACCATGGCCACGGGAAGTTGGAGCAGTTTGGCACATGGATTTTGGGCAGTGGTCAGGTCAAACGTGGCCTGTTCACCAGACGCTGAGCTCCAGCCAAGAAGCTACCTGCGAGGATGTGCCCCCTGCTTGCCTCTTCCTTGCTCCGGGCCCCTGCTACTGGACTACTGCCCCCTCCCTTACCCCCGCCTCATGCCCTGCCAAAGCGTTTCAAAGATACAAAACAAAGGGCCACCCAATACCACTGTTCAGAGCTGACAGAGGACCCTGCCCTGACGCTCTCCTCACTTCTGGGGGTGGGAGGCTTACACAGAACTGGCTGGGCTCCCCAGGTGCATCTGGCCTGCGCTCTGCTTCCCACCATCCTGCCGCCTCCGCATGGGCCTTGCCTCGGCCCAGGCAGCAGGCCCTTTCCTCCTCAGCCCTCGTCACTGGTTTCCTCACACATGCTCAGAAGCTGCCTGCCCGAGAGAAAGGGAAGCTCTGCTCTGTGGCTGACCATCTCTCAGAAAAGGCCTTGCCTGGGAACCAGCAGTTAGCGTAATGGCTATGTCGCTGGACTCCCACGTAGTCGACCGCGGTTCGCATCCCGGACCCAGTGGCTTAGAACTCATGCCAGGCACACGTGTGTGTGTGCCCAAGATCCGGAGAGGAGAGTGGAGGAGAAGGGATTGCGGTGTGACCATCCCCCCTGGGGGGTGATTTCTCGCTTTCTGTCTGTCTGGAGAGGCACGCGCCCTATAGCAAAAACCTCTCCAAAAAAGAAGAAAAGGCCTTGCCTGACAGCCCCTGGGCTGGCCGCAGGCAAAGGCGGGGCTTCAACTCCAAAACAGGCCTGAGACTCCAGCCAGGTGCTGTGCTCGTGCTGAGGGAAAACAAAATTCACATGACTTGTCCTTAGGCAGCTTCAGGTCCAGCTGCAAATCTGGAATTCACATATATGTACTTTTATGAGAGAGATATTTGGGGTTGGCAGGTGGTGTGATGGTTAAGGGCGCTGGACTAGCACATGGCTGAACATGGTTTAAGTCCCAGACCTGGCAGCTGGCTTTCTCACTTTCTCTCACTCGCTCTCACTCTGCCCCTCTCTGGTCAAATTAAAATAAATAAATAGGGGACAGCAGGTGGCATGGTGGTTAAGTGCACTGGACTCTTGCATGGCTGACCATGGTTCAAGTCCCAGACCTGGAGGTTTGCTTTCTCACTTTCCCTCTCTCTATTTCACTCTGTCCTTCTCTGGTCAAAATAAAACAAAATAAGTAAATAAACAAATAAATAAAGTTAAATAAAAAATTCTTTAATAAATAAATAAAAGTTAAATAAAATAATTCTTGCTGCCAGGTGGCATGGTGGTTAAGGTGCTGGAATTCCCACATGGCTGACCACAGTTCGAGTCCCGAACTTGGTGGCTTGCTTTCTCCCTCTCCCTCTCTCTGTCTCTCTTTCTCTGGCAAAACTCATGTGAAAAAATAATAAATAAAATAATTTAAATAATAATAATAATTCTTCATTTAAAAAAAGAAAGATTTTTGCTATAGGGCATGTGCCTTCACTGGAGAGATAGAAAGAGAGAAATCATCCCCCAGGGAGATGGCCATGCCACAATCCCTTCTTCTTCATTCTCCTATTGGGATTTGGGTACTCATGCCCATAAGCCCAGTATGAGTTTCAAGCTGCTTGGTCCAGGACTCACACCATGGTCAGCCATGTGGGAGTCCAGCGCCTTAACCACTATGCCACTTGTTGGTCCCCTGGGGGGGAAAATATACATATATACACACACTTAAATCTTGAAACAATTCAAGAAAATTAGCACATTCTAGTCCCAAATGCACGGGATGGGGAAGTAGACAGGGTTGAGCAGCAATAAAGAAGCATGACCCATTCAGCTAGATGTGTGGGTTCAAGCTCTGGTGTGTCCGTTGCCAGAGCTGTGACTGAGCATGTTAACTAACCTCCCTCGGGTTTCAGTTTCCTACCCGTAAGCAGGATGGTGACAGAACCTGCCAGCTTTAAGGACTACACGGCAGGGTGGAAAAAGACAGAAGACACTCAGCACAGGGCTTGCTGCATGCTGGTCACCCCCGTCATTCTCATCCTCATCATCACTGGCTTGGCAATTAGGCCATGGCCCACCCTCGGTCTAATTCAGTCCCGATCAAGGGCATAAGTGCGTGCAGCCAGCATGCTCAGGGCAGCCCTAGGACACGAACCTAGGGCCTGTCCTGTATTGGGCCTGCCGTATTACCACTGTGCCACCACCTGGCCCCTCTTGTGGGTTCTTGATCAAGCAAGTGCCCTAGTAAAGGGAACCCCTAATGCTCCCCCACCCCTTCACCCCACTGCAAAGCACCAAGAACAGGAGTAAGAAGCAAAGCTTTGAGTTCCCTGACCCTATTCTGCAGACCACTTCATAAAGCCACTGTCAATGCTGACGACAGACAGGACAAATTGAATCTGGCAGGGTCTCAGGAGATCCTGAGTCAACCAAGGGTCTTAAAGGGCAGACTGGAACTCGAACCCCCTCCAGGCTGACCACAGTCCCCTCAGCTGTCTCCAGCCCCTCACTCCCTACCACCAGCAGGCTGGCTGGAATGCAGGGGCCCCTGTGCCAGAAGGCTCAGGCTAGGCAGGAGGCCGGGAGGCACAGGTGGTTCTCAGAGGAGATCCCTGGGCTCCAGAAAGCATTTCCCCCACAGGCGCAACAAAGCTGGGGCTTGTTGCTGGTCAGGGAGCCTTTGCTTGCTTGGGCTGCGGACCAGACTGCGAGGCGGTCAGGGCAGGCCAGGGGCCGCAGAGCTGGGAGGAGGCGCGGCCAGCCCTTTTGGCACCAATCTACTCCCTCCCTGGGTTTCTCACTTTGTTCAGCGTGGCGACCCAAAGGAGGCTGGGGAAAGCACTTTTCACTACCCAGCAAATAAAGCCACAGGGAGAGAGAGAGGGATGAAAGATTTGGGGGTTTTAAATTTTGGTTTTGGGGTATTTAGTTGGTTTGAAAAAAAATAATAAAAGGAAGTTGTTTCTGCAATCCAATTAATTTCAAACCCAGGACTCAGATCATAAACAGCCAACAGTGATCCCACAGCCTCTTATTATCGCTCTTCTGAGATGTAAAGTCCCAGAGAAGACCCAGTTGGTCCCAAGAGACCTGAAGGGAAGTATTCTGCCTCCCCAAATGTGGTTCAGTCAGCCCATCACAACACTGGGAACGCAAGCTCCCACATCCAATATGCCTATTCTGCATGGCCAGTCACAGGTGTCTGGTTTCAAATTGGGAATTCTTTTTTAAGTTTGCTATAGGTCACGTGTACTCACCAGAGAGAGAGGATGGCCATTCCACCCTCTGGGAGAACAGCCATGCTGCAATCCCTTCTCCATCACGCTCCTCTTGGGATTTGGGGCACACACACACACATTCCCAGCCTGATTTTCAAGCTGTCAGGTCTAGGACTCAAACTGTAAAGTCGGCCACGTGGGATTCAGCTGCCTCAACCTCCACACCACTAGCTGGCCCCATCTTTTTATCATGAGAAATTTTACGTTAAAGAAAAGTCTGGATTTATCCTCTACAGATGATCCTTGCCTGAATCGAGACTTCCACCCCCCAGGGGGATGACCACACCGCAATCCCTTCTCCTCCGTTCTCCTCTCGGGATCTTGGGCATGGACACACATGTGCCCAGTGTGAGTTTTAAGTCACCGGGTCCGGGACATGAACTGCGGTCCACTACATGGGAGTCCAGCGACACAACCATTACGCTAACTTCTGGTCCCCCAATCGGGAATTCTTATCCTCAAGAATCATGTCTTCCTGGCTCCAGGCCTGGGCAGGGACTCCTAAAATGGAGGAGGGGATTCTACTGGTGACCTTAACTTACTTGTTCCTTTCTTTTTTTTTTTTTCTTTTTAGTTTTTCTATAGGGTGCATGTGCTCACCAGAAACAAGAACGGGGAGTGTGTGTGTGTGGGGGGGGGGGGGGAAATCACCCCCAGGAGGGATGGCCACACCACAATCTCTTCTCCTCCATTCTCCTCTCAGGATTTTGAGCACACCACAGGCACACACACTAGGCATGTTTTTTCAAGCCGCAGGGTCTAGGACTTAAACCACACACTCAGCCATGTGGGATCCAGCTGTTTCAACTACCATGCCACCAGCTGGCTACCTGTCCCCCTCTCTATTTCCAAGATGTGCCTTTTCCCACAGGGCATTCTACCTCCTGTTGGGTCCTCCCAACCAGTCCCTAGATTACTGACTTCGCAAACCACACCGACCAACCATTGCCTGAGAGGGGTTGAGTGGAGCCAGACTCACTGTGTCTTTGAGTCTTTGATGCAGGAGGGGTTTTCACACAGGAATTTAAGGAGCTGTTAGGCATGGGGATTCCTGGGGATTCCCTCAGCAGCTGCCTGCCTGCCCATCCCATCCAACTCCACAAGTTTAGTTCAACCCACTCACACCAACACTTGTTCTGGACTAAATATTTCCAGGTGCCATGTTTTCTTCATGTATTTCTGAAATCACAAATTATAAAATTATAGGGCTGCTCTTTAAAGAAAAAAAAAAAACAGTAGGACATTAAAAAGGTCATCTTCCTGGAAGCTTCTTTTCTTTCCCACTAAGCCACTTGAGATGGGATACATACCTGTTAGAAGAATGAAAAGTAAATATGACACACCCAGGAAAAAAAAAAAAGAAGAAGAAAGAGAAGAAGAATGAAAAGAAGGGGCTGGCAGGTGGTGTGGTGGTTGAGATGCTGGACTCCCACATGGCCGGTTCAAGTCTTGGCCTGACGGCTTGCTTTCTCCCGCTCCCTTTCTCTCTGCCTGTCTCTCCCTAGTCATAATTGAAGAATAATGATAATAAATATCATTAAAAATAATTCTTTAAAAAAAAAAAAAGAATGAAAAGAAAAGACACAAATTTGCAAACACACTTGATGATGTGGCTCCTGACTTCCCAGCTAGGGGACCCGCCACTTCAGGATTCCATGTCTACACAGTACCTGTGCCAAGCGTGGGCACCGCTAGCTGCTGACCTAAGGTACCCTCGAATCTAAAGTTTCTAGAGAAAAACAAACTTCCATCCCCCCCCATTTTTGCTGCGCCTCTGTGGAAAAGTCAAGGTGTTTAGACTCAAATGAGAATGTGCTCCAAAGCCACAGGTCAGCCCCACGAGCACCAGCGGGGCACTCTGGCCCCCTTGCCCCTGCTCCTCCCACGCAACCACGATCGCCGTTAGGATGTGAGATGCACAGCTCCTCCCAGAAAACCACTTTCCCATGCACTCTACCACCCGCAGAAGACTTCACAGGGAAGGGGAACCCCAAGGAGAATGGGCAAAGACGACCTAGAGGAGAATGAAAGAATTTCAGGACACACAGCAAGCCCAACTCAGTACGTAGGTCTGGAGCCGCGCCTTCACGGTCCAGGGACAGGCGATGATGGGATCCAGACATGCCGCACACTCGCTTGGCTCAAGGCCTCTTCTGGGGGTGATTCTGACCCGGAAGCAGGGTAACCAGCACAAAGTGGTGAAGGGGAAAGGGGAGAGCAGAGGACTGGATGCGGTTCATCTCAGGAGAGCTGCTATAGGTTGGCAGGAGGGCCCCGGAATACGGGACTGCCACCTGACACTCTTACGGTGCAAAGACTCAGCGACAGCTGATGGATGTGCACACACGCAGCTGCAAGAAGGTACAAGACTTGTGCTTGCAAATTAAATATCATATCGGCATTGACTACCTATCGCTTGGTTCATTTTCATGAGGCGCTAACTGCTTCCTCTGATCATCTCTTCTCCACTTCTTTGAGGAAGTAGAAAGTGTATGAGAGAATCTTCCCATCTTTGTGAGAAAGAAGGGGAAAAAAATAACGAAGAGGGAAAAAGAAACGGGCTGCCTCCTACGGGTGTTCACTGAGCTCATAAATCCCAAATTCTCCCCGTCCCTGGGGAGGTCCCTGTCTGCTGAAGAAAGGGATTAGCCTCCCCTTAGGGGTGAGGTCTACCGACCACAGGAGGAGATCCTGTGTACTTGGGCCCAGGTGCCTCGGGGAGGCTGAACTAAGCACAGACTTGTATTAAAAGCAAAGGATGGTTTGGATGGGAAGAGCAGAAACCCTGGGCAACAAGCCCTGCTTCAAAATGACAGATGCTGTACCCACGCTCTTGCACATAAACTCTCTCGAGACAAAACAGTACCTCTTTTCAGTTTCCCTGAGCACCCTGAGCACCAGATAACCTGAATGACTAGACAGAACCTAAGACAAGTCACATCTTTGAGTGAGCACCTTGCAACCGTTTTCTGGGAATACTTTGGACATGAGCCCTGCGGGATGGCAGCGGCAGCAGCAGGAGGAGGAATGAGAACTGTAAAGTCGAGCTCATGGTTGGAGTCAGATAATCGTCCACGGAGGGACCAGGCCACCCTGCCTGGACAGAAGTTAATATGCACCTCACCAGGCCCAGTGGAAGGTCACACCGACTGCGGCCCTTCCCTGGCCAGGGGGACGTCCTAGATATGCCGGGACATGGCAGTCTTGTTGGATTATCATACTGCGGCTGCATTACACCCTTCTGTCCTTTTAACATAAGAGGCAACATGGTCAAATATTAGGTCTCCCTGGAAGTCAGGTCTTCTAATCAACGTTGTTCCCGTCATTCCAATTACTCAGTCTTGGTTTTGGAAGTGAGGTTCCCACCCCACCAGAAAAAACTCTTTGTTACTACCAAGGAATGAGACCTCTAAGTACCCTCCTGCTGGTCCGTCTCTCGCTCTCTTCGACCTTGCTTCAAACCCTACTTTAAATCCCTACATATGCCACAAAGAACAATTTCTGCTTCTTCCTCCTCCCTAAACACAACTGTATTTTCAGAGGCTAGCAACTGGTGTGGTGGCTAAGGTGCTGGACTCCCACATGGAGGACCATGGTTCAAGTCCCGGACATGGCGGTTTGCTTTCTCTCTTTCCCCGTCTCTCTCTCCGCC
>NW_006204113.1:890652-913064 GCF_000334495.1 Tupaia belangeri chinensis
CTGTGTTCTGTAGCAAATAAAAAACAATAAGTAAAATTAAATAAATAATTCTTTTTAAAAAACCACAATTACACTATTAAACAAACAAAAACCCTAACCAAAAAACAAACAAAAAACAATCCAGGGATTTTCCAAAGAGGCCTGCTGCACTCTTCCCCTTGTAATGAAGCTTAATAATGAAATGCCCTGCACTCCAATTAGTAAGAAATGCTCCTTTTCTCCAGCTGAACACCCCCTATAGATATATCTAATTTGTTTCCATGCTTTCAGCTCTCTCCTCCATTGAGCTTGTGTTTAAAGGTTATGCTGTGTTGGTGTCTTCCCAGCTGGGCCCTGGTAGGACAGCCCGGGGACAGTGACAGTGCTTTCGACCGTCTTGGACCCCCGACCTGACCATCCCCAACGTCCCCCACCACATCACAGCCGTACACACAGGTGGTACCTCTCCCGGCTTCTCATGAGCTCCCTGTAAAATGGAAAAGAAGAGAAGAAGGAAATGGCATTGGGAAGAATTAAGAAAAGACAGTAATAAAGAAGAAAGGAGGGGATGGGTGTTGCTGGAGTGCCCACTGCTCAGTGACAGAAATGTCCTCTGGGACAGAGTGACCCTGAGCAAGAGATGCTTCTCCCTGGCAGGCCTCTGAGACTCAGGCCCCACAAAGGCCTTGGCGCTGTGCTTCTTTCTCCTCGTCAGCCTCGTAGTGTGGCTGGCACCGGTTCCCAAGGCAGTCTGAGGGTGCCAGCGGCAGCACAGAGGAGCCACTGTGCTCGGTGAACCTTGGCGGGACACCTCCCCAGGGCCACCTCATCTCAGTGGCCAGGCCACATCCCTGCCTTCTGATCCATGGGGAAAGCGAAGGCACCACCCCTTATAAAAACCTGACACCACAGGTGAAGGAACTCACCCCCAGGACCACAGCAGATGCCGGAAAGATGGCCTGGCCATGGCTGGGGGACGGACAGGCCCTCATCCACTGACTCCCTGACTCTGAGGTGCTTGGGGGCTTCACTCTCCCAGCAGAGCAGCCTGAGGGGCCCTGGAGACACCTTCCCCAAGGTGTACCTCTTCTTCCAGGCTCAGGGTACAGTCCCTGTCTCCCAGCTGCTAGCACGAGGCGAACAGTGACAACAGAAGGCCTACCCACCCGTCTTGAGTGGCTCTGTCTGTGACCATGCCTGGTTCTCCTCATCGGGGAAAATCTCTCCCATTTGGCCCCTAGTTTCTAGGGACTCTCCCCTCAACTGCTAAAGACAAGCCTTCGTGATTCCCCAAGCTCCCCTGACACGGCCTCCTTCTGCCCAGCCCTGTTCTTTCCTGTCCCCGTGCGTGCTGGGCAGTCGCTGTGGCTGACTCGTGTTCCACCAGCACCCTTCCTGCCCCTGCCTCCCCTGAACCCCTGCAAATGAAGCCATGCCTGGGCTCCCTGAGGCTCACAATCTGTGCTCCTGCCAGACTCAGTCACGAGGGGGGTTTACTCACTTCAAGCTGGCAGCCCTACAGGGTAGAACTAACCGCCCCCCTCAAGGGGTGGTGGGATGCCAAGCGAGTGTGTGCTTGAGCATCCCTAGGTGCTCTTGTTTTCTGGGCACCCCATGGTGGTCTGTGACAGACGCATGGATGGGGGAATCCTTTGCCAGCCAGAGTTGGCATCTCACCCTAGCTCTCAAATCTGCCACTAGCCTCTAGGGCCGAAGACCCTCCAAGAAGAAGAGGCCCAGCAAGACAAAGACCTGGGGCCCCCCAGCCTGGCCTCCCAGACCAACACAGGCCCGCATTAAAATCAACACTCCGTGAACACACAAAACTGACAGGGCAGAGGGGGAGCACACATCAGATACAAAGATCGGGCTCTCGGGAGACGCGGCCTGTTGGTCTCCCATGTTAGCTCCAAGTGACTAAGCGCAGGGTGGGAAATAACGCCACTGCGGCGGCGAAAGCTCCCGCCTGGGCTCCGGGTTCTGCCGCCTTTTCACGGGGAAGATGCCTCTGCCTGGAAAAAAATGCAAGCATTGTGTGGGGACCATTAATGCACGCGCCTCTGCACATTCCTTCAAGAAGCAGGAGCACACCAGTCCTGGAGCCCCCAGCTCTGTCCCCCCGCGATTGTACAGGCCTGGAACACACTGCACATGCCACCTGGTCCTTCCCCCCAGGCCCCCAGCTCTGTGAGCGGTGGGAAGGGGCCCGCCAAACACCCTGGCTGCATTGTGCCCCAGAAAGAGGGGACTAATTACTCGCCTACACTCTGGAGCGCCCAGGGAGAAAACAGAGGCCACTGGGGTGGAGAGGGTGGGAAATTGGGGGGTGGGGGGAGAAGAGAGAGAGAAAGCCACAGGATACATTTCAAAGTTTCTCTAGCAATTTGGGGGTGGAGAGAGAAAGCCTAGCCCTGACGTGAAATCATACAGAGGTCAGGGCTGGGTCTCCCACCCTTGTGAGAAAGTGGTGAATCGGGGACGGTTTATCAAACGATCATTTTTTTCTTTTGAAACCAGGAGGCAGCAGCTTGGACAATTCTGCAGATGTGCTTGATGAGTTAGGGACAAAAATGGCCCTTCTCTGCCCCCTCCTCCCCTGCCTCTATAAGGGCTCCCATCGGGGGTTGCTTCTCCCTCCACTGCCTCCAGGCCCTCCCCTCCCTTCTTCAGTGGTCAGCTGAGACCCCCACCCACTGCTTGCTTTTGTATTCTTGGCCTTTGGACATACTGACAGGGGCCTTTATGAGACCCCAATCAAGACCCCCATGTCACAGGTACCTAGTAGAGACACCAGACCTTTTCAAACAAGGGACAACAAGGAAAATCGGCTGGCCCATTGTCTCTTCTCTGTGCTAAGTGAGATGAAAGGGGCCCGCGGCCCCCTCCCCAGAGCCCGCCTGCCAATCACCTCTGGTTATTAAGGTCACAATGTGTAAATTCTTTTGACCTGCACCTAATCAAAGATTCACCGGCCCTTTCAAATCCGAATGGGGAGGAGGGGAGAGATTCCCTCCCATAAACCCAACAAACGCTCCCTCAATAAAATTTCTCCTCCCGATTCCTTCTCTGCTCCCCATCTCCACCCCCTCGCTTCTCCTCACTCCGCCCTCCTCACCTCCAGCTTTAAACACAGATGACAAGCTCCACGGAGTTACTGCTCAAAAAAATCCAAGGAGGACTTGAAAGTTTTTATTTAATTCTCTTTAAAGAAAGAGCTTTTGGGTGGGCAGGGTCGCCTGAACATCGGGCAGCCCGAGGGCGCCGAGGCCGTCTCCCCAAAGGGCAATGTAGCTTGGCTCATTTCTCACTCCTGACTGTCTCCCTAGCTTCGTCCTGGACACCAGCGTTCCAGAGAAAACCACTGTGGTTCGAGAGATTCCCTCGACTTTGGCACTTAGCTTTGCTCCAGCTCCCATCCGATACTGACTGCTTGTGTGAGCTGAGGGGGAAATAAATTAGTAAGCCCAAAGTAGGCAACTCTCAAGAAAATAAATAAATAAACGAACATAGGGTGGAACAACAGAGATCAGAAGAAGAGCCAGAGGAATGGGTGCAAGGAAAGCAAATGTATTACAGTTTGAAAAGGAAAGGCTTAAATGAAGCAAGGAAAATAAAATGTTTGCAGATGCCCCACGTCGATACCAAGGCTGCGGATTTTCACCTTCGCTGTGGTATCTGCCCGTAGAGCAGGGAGGAGGCATACCCAGCACGCCAGTGACATATTAGGTTGTGTAAGTTGCCCCAAACACTCGTTCACCCACCATCGACTGCAGACTCTTCTCTGGCTCCGGGCCTCCTTCCTGCATCTCTGCACCTTTGGCTCCTGTGACCCCCTGCCCTGCTGTCTTCGTCCCTGTCTGAGTTTTCCTTTGGTGCTAACCCCTCGTCATCTCCACGCAATGCCTTCTACAGCTTGACCCTGTGTCTGGACTCCAGACCACCATTCCTGGCTGTGCATCTCCAGCCATTGCCACCTGACTGTCCCATAGAACAGAACCAGTCTTCAAAAGCCCCAGGCCCTCTCCAACATCAGGTTCATCAGGTGCTCATCCTCGTCTCTCCCCTCTCTCCTGCACGTGTTTGTGACTATCTACTGATAGTCACAGTAGATTTTAAAATAATTTGTAAAAGTATTTACTTAATTTTATTATTATTATTATTATTTTACTTTGCCATAAAGCACATGCCCTCACCAGAGAAAGACAGAGAAAGAGAGAAAGTGGTCCAGGACTCGAACCACAGTCAGCCATGTGGGAGTCCAGGACCCCAACTACCATGTCACCTGCCAGCCCTGCCTACTGACTTTTTCCTGGCTGAGCTTTACCGTCCCACTGTCCTCTGGAGTCTGGGACAAACTTCCTGCTAACAAGCAACCGGAAGTATCCAAACAGCCTCAGCCTCTTCTCCTCCAAAGTATTCTACACATGGCGCCACCATATTAGTCATTTATCAACTTTAATCTGGTAAAATATTGTCCATGTTCCCTTTTTCCTCAGGTTAAAGTTAAACTCTGCTCTTCAAAACCCTCCAAAACTGGGCTCCAGACGTCCCCTCCAGCCAATCTTGTCCATTCTAAGCTTCCTCAAACCTCTCATGAGCTACACATCCCTTTTAGTTTTTGTAAAAAATATTTATTTAATTGGGGCTGGCAGATGGTGTGGTGTTTAAGAATGCTGGACTCCCACATGGCCGACTGGTTCAAGTCCCGGACCTGGAGGCTTGCTTTATCACTTTCCCTCTCTCTCTCTCTCTCTTGCTCTTGCTTGTCCCTTTCTGGTCAAATTAAAATAAGTAAATAAACAAAGTTAAACAAAATAATTTAAAAAAATTTTTAAGAATATTTAATTAATTATTTATTTTTTTTCAATTTGACCAGAGAGAGAGAGAGACAAAGAGAGGGGGAAAGTGAGAAAGCAAGCTGCCAGGTCTAGGATTTGAACTGCAGTCAGCCATACGGGAGTCCAGTGCCATAACCACCACGCCACCTGCCAACCCTACCCCATTCCTTTGCATGCCTTTGCTCATACCTGTCCTCCTGCCTGAAGTGCTCTGCAGTTTAAACAGAGGCATCATGGAGCCCCACTTCCAATACCACATTACCCATGAAGTTCTCCTGATTTAACAAGAAGGCTGCTTTCCTCGATCCCCTGCTGCTACCCCGGGCAGCTGAGGCCCACACTGCACAACTGCTATGGGGGCCTGCATGAGTCCCAGCTAACTATCACTCCTGGCCAAGGCCCCCACTCCTGTGCTTGGTTGGTCCTGGGAGAGCCTGCACACAATGGCACTCAGTGGAAGGCGGGCACTCAGAGAGGTGCAGTATGTTAGGAAAATGTTTCTGATTTCTACTGTTTCTTTTTAAAAATTCCAGAGTTTTTACCTCTTTCCCCAAAAGATCCAAAACATGAAACCGTATTTACTGTTGCAAAAGTAAATGCAAGTAAGGATCTTTGGGGTAATAGGAATGTTCTAAACCTGAATTGGGGTGATGACTGTCAACTGTGTAAACTTGCTAAAAATCATAGAATGGGACATGAGGCTGTACATTTAATATGGGCAAATTTTAGGAAAGGTAAATAATACTTCAATAAAGCTGTTTAAGGGGACCAGCAGTGGATGTAATGGCTATGTCACTGGATCCCATGTAGTAGACCACAGTTCATGTCCCAGGCCCAGTGGCTTTAACTCACATCTGTTGGGTAGGCATCCGTGTCCAAGATCCCATGAGGGGAATATAGGAGAAGGGATTGTGGCCAGGCCATCCTCCTTGGGGGTGATTTCTTACTTTTTGTTTCTCTGTTTCTCTCTATTAAATTTATATATTTTTAAAAAATAAAAAATAATAAAAAAGCTATTTAATATAAGAAATAAATGTAGGTTCATGCATCTTTAATTTAAATAATTATGTAAGGAAAATAAGAGGTATTATTCTCTCCAAGGCTGTCTGATATTGAAAGATATTTAAATGTAATTTATGTTTTTTCTAACTACAAATAGGCTTGCTGTAAAATTTAAATACAAAAAAAAATGAAAAGAAAGTAAATGTCAACAGAAATCTACCACATAAGCAATAACCCTGAGGACAGATTTAAATAAAGGACGTATTATTTTGTAATCTGTTTTTCATTCTACAATATGTTATGACATCTTTTGAGGTCAACAGATAATACATTTTTATCATCCTTTTCATGGCTACATAGGAGTCTACTGAATGAACTCACTACTAAATATTTAGCCAGACCCTTACTTATATGTATGTGTTCCATTTTCTCTTTTAGGTTTATTCATTCCTTCCATGTGAAGGAGAGTGGGGTAGGGGTGGGGAGAAGGGAAGAGAGAGACCGCACTTACACGGTCTCGGTGCCACAGTCAGCGCTGGACCGTGGGCACACGTGTGTGTGGAGTTTCAGAGAACGCTCCTGCTCACAAACCTAGAATCTTCCTATGTGGGTCAGACGGGCAGGGCATCCCTTTTTAACCACTGCACCCCCAACCAGCCCCCTTAACGAGAGTCTGTGTACAGACATCTTGCATAGTGGTCTGGTTTGCCTTAGGATAAATTCCTAGAAATGGAATTTATTTATCAAGTCTTTATGTTTTTATTTTGATCCTCACTGCCGACCTCAAGGAATTTAAAAACTCTGACTTTTCCTCTCCTTATTTCTGGACCCGCCCCTTCCAACTTGCAAAGACTTTCCTGGTCACAAATTTCTAACAAGTGGAAGAATCCTTTGAATAATCTGTATTATTTTTCTATTAATTTTGTCTTTTTCTCTTTTTTAAAAAAATTCTCAACCACAGCTCAACCTGGGTACTAGTAAGAGTCAACCTGGCAGGGAAAAGAGATGCTTAAAACGCATTAATTCAGAGGGGCTTGTACGACACCGGAGCGGTTGACTGTTCATCGGCAAGTCTTGAAGATGCCACCCAAAGGAAAAAGTGGTTCTGGAAAAGGGGGTAAAGGGGAGCAGCGTCTGGAAGGGATCGTGCTGACAAGAAGTCACAGGGCCTCAAAGGCGGTGGCAATGCAGTAAAGGTCAGACACATTCTATGTGAAAATCACGGCAAAATTATGGAAGCCATGGAGAAGTTAAACTCCGGAATGAGATGCAGTGAAGTGACCACACAATATAGTGAAGATCAAGCCAGGCAAGGGGGTGACTGGGGTTGGGTGACCAGAGGATCCATGGCGGGACCATTCCAAGAAGCAGAGTTTGCCTTGATGGTCAGTAGGATGGATTAACCTGTGTCTACAGACCCACCAGTTAAGACAATTTGGATATCGTATTATTATGGTTGAAGGGAGAAAAGAAAATTATATGAAAGACTGAAAACAGAAAACATTAATCCATGTGTCCCTCTCTGACAGATGTTCCAAATCTCACCCTCATGCCCAGCTGCCCCTTCTGTTGGGTCTTTTACCATAGGATCCCACCCCAATCACTCATGTGGTCTCCTCTCATTCAGACACAGGAAGAAAGAGGCCCAGGCTTGGCCAAGATACCTCATGCTAGAGCTGCCACGAGGCAGGAAACAGCAGGAGACAGAGGAATATCCTGCGAGAGTGGAGTCCTCAGGAGAAAGAGACAGGGGTCACGTGCTCTGGGCGGAACCCTCGCTGTCGTCCCCGAAGGCCACGATGCAGCATGTCGGGGGACGGTCGATTAAACCTGGACAGAATCCTACAGGGAGACGGTGCTCCTCAGACTCCGAAGTTTTGACCAGGCACCACAGGATTGGCCCAGGGCTAGGTTCAGGCTAACTTCTCTTTCAAAATTCCTCAATCAATGACGAAGGGAGGAAGGAATGCCCCCGGTGGTCACCGACGGAGTGAGATGGCAGACTTCACTGGCACACCTCTGCCTTTCTGCCAGCCGACACGTCCCGTGCACAACAGCCCCACACGGAGGAGGCAAGAAGCACCCCCAGTTTCGCAGTCGTTCCTAGTACCAGGGCATATTTATACTTGAAATGCTCTCCCCACACTGTCCTCTAGCCTCTCTTTATATCTTCCTGTCTAGCTCAGCAGCTAGAAGGAAGACAGTCTGAAGTGTCTCTCCTGGTCACTTGGTAGGCCAGCGTGGTGGCCACCCCTGCCTATCCTCATCTCCAGTGCCACCAAAGCGCCCAGAGGCAGCACAGACAGGGGCCTCCCCAGCCTGGATGCAGGAAGCCTCGCCTCTCCAGATGCAGGCAGCTGATGCGTGAGGATTCGAGGGAGGAAAAGGGCCTGGTGGCCTCCCATGCTGCCCATTGAGCCTACCCGCTGGTACTAAGAGATTCAGAGAAAGCATAAGATGAAGAGTCTGGGCTTACGCGCTTCTGCCCTCTAGATAAATGCTTTCCAGCCCACGTGCGGAGGCTCCAGTCTTGGGGACCAGTGTGCATACTTTGTAAAATGCCCTGACTTTAGATGCGGTTGCTGCTTTTAGTGTGCTGTGACACCATGACAACCACGGAGCAGTATTTTGTCCTAGAACCTGGATTAGGGCTTTGCTGCAGGAAGGAACCGAGGAGACAAGGAGAGCCAAGCAGGGCCACCGACAAGCCTGAACACATGGAAAAGACGGGGTAAGGTCACAGTCAAATATAATTTTAGATTATTTTAATCTCCTAAAGAGTTCTCTCTCGTGACTTGAAATTCTCTTCTGCAAATGAAGACCGTGCTGAAGATTCTGGATGTTATCACATCCCACCTGGCACCCTACCTGTCCCCCTCTACTCTTCTGTGCCTATTCATGTTTTTAATTTGCACTGCAAACTATGAAAAAGGAAAGCTTCTGCAGAAAGCAATTTCCTGGGCCAGCAGCTCCTGGACTAATATTCCCTTTGCAATTACTACAGCGTCTGCATGCAGGTACGTACCTCCCATCTCCCTCCACTCCCCTGCCCTCGTCCACACCTCAGCCAGGCCTGAGCCATGCCTATCCACAGGGCACCACTGACTGTCGTATGCTGCCCCCTATGAAATGTCCGGCCAGAGAGGAACAAGAACAAACTTTGAAAAGAGGGAAGGATCTTGGGTGATCAGCTTAACTGGGCACAGCAGGGACACGGAGGTCTCTCCTGCAGCATGGGGGGCATGATATAGATGGGAACGAAAACTCTGGCTCCCTAAAGCCCACAGTCTAAAACTTCTGGAGTCCTGTTCAAGAAACTGCTTCAGAGGTACTGGGATTCCTGGATACCTAATCCACACAGTCACAGATCTTTTAGTACCGCTCTGAAGGAAGAGCCAAATGTGCAGGGTGATTTGCTGATGCATGCATGCACCGTTCATTGTCATCACACATAGAAATTCTAGCCAGCATGGCAGACTTCAGAAGCAACACAAACCCCTCATGATTCACAGCATCTTTACAGCCGGTTTCCCAAACGAACAGTGTCAGCACATCCCCCACTGGTGTACACATGGAATGCCCAGTTGCTTTCTTGACAGCATGAAGACTCAGCTCCTGGGCCCCCAGCCCCAAGAGAACAACATAATCCTGAAACTACTGCAAGAATGAAACTCACTGAGGCCGACTGGTAAGGGGATTGTCATAGAGAGCAGAGTTCCTATTCTTGGGTCTTACGCTCTCGACCAAGTAGAGCCATGTGTCTGTCCTGAACTCGGAGAAGGGAAGAAATGCAATTGGCACTATGGTTGCTTCCTAGAGGTCCCTGGAGCCAGGATTCTAATAGACTGAAAGAGGGTGGAGGAAAGGGAACTTAAAAAAAATTGATTTGAAATTTAATAAAAAATAAGAAATTCAAGACTTGACTCCAAACTGAACTTCTAAAATCTGCCCCAAATGGCCCACGAGCTACCCAGTTTCAGGAGGATGGGGTGAGCCTTTCACTGCTGACGTGACCCAGCTACACACATAAACATACATATTCTACTAGTGATGCAGCAATACCTCCGCTGTTGCCTTTTTCATTCATTCCCACTACAAACCCCACTCAACCCACTTACAGTGAAGAGCCAGCTCTGCTGCCTCAAAAATCTAAAAGCATAGCTCTTTTATGGAGATCCCTCTTTTGACTGATCTGAGTGCATGTTCCAGCTAACAGGTGGGTAAATCGTCTTAAATATACGAGTATTATCATGACCAGGCCACTGGAACGGATCAGTGCCATAAGTCAGACAGAGCTAGAAGCTTCCGCTTTACCATCAGGTTCCTCTTTAGCCTTGACAGATCAAACCCCAAGCCGAAGTCGGCTGCAGAGATCACTTCAGTCTCCGAGCCAAAGGTCTTCACAGTGAGGGACCAAAGCTGCCCTGGCTGGGCCTCTGCCAGCCCGTGTCCCAGATTAATCACCACCAGGCGGGGCCTGGACACCAGTATGCAATCTGAGCCCAAGCAGCACCTGCAAAGGAGTCACCCTGGAACCTCCCTTTTTCCCTTCAGGCAGGACCCCAAGGGCATGAAGGTGTCCACCTGCTGACAAGGTTACCTGGAACAGAAGGGCAAGACATTCAGCCACCTTCAACCCTCAGATAAATCATGGCTGGGTTGAGTGGCTCAGTGACAGAGAGGGGAAAGATGGGGTGGCAGGTAGTGAAGTCAAGGCTCGAAGAGTAAGAAAATTCTCAGCCTCTCAACAGAAGGAAAGATCCCAATGCCCTTCTCAACACTGTCCAGAGGGAAAATCTAGAGACCAGCAGTGGGGGAACTAAGCCTCTGAGGTTATGAGCCAGTGAGAGGCTTTGTGTGTTCGGTACACGTTCTCATCATCTGCAGATCAACGGGGTGCTGGCAGGAAGGGGAGAGGCCAGAGCCGGGATGTCTTTTCAAGACTTCTCCAAGTGCTGCCAGATATTCCTGTGTGAAAGGAAGCTCGAAGACAAGTCCGCTCCGTGAGGGAGATCTGGGAGAGCAGTTTTCCTCAGGTGATCCCCCAGCCTGGAGAGCCCTTGCCAACACAGCACGCTCAGCGCGGGCCACTGAGCTGCTGCGCACATGTGCTGAGGCCGGACACCTTGCTAGGGACAAAGGGCACTCTTCTATTGTAAAGTCTTCCCTGGCGGCAACACCTTTTATTTTGTTACTTCTCCAAGAATGAGTCAAGTGGGAGAAAGTATTCACGAAGGCAAAGAAAGAACATAATCGTCAAAGGGATGCTAAGCATGCAGATCCGTATCTCCAAACAATCTGTCCTAGGCCCTGACCTGTGAGGGAAACAGAAACCACAGGGATGAACTGGACCCTTTCCCACCTCCCCGTGGCCCAAGGGAAGGAAGTGGGGAAGGGTCAGGGTCAGACCCTGGGAAGGTGTGTGTCCCTTGAAGAGCAGAGAAAAGCGCTGGTCAGAGGAGGGAGGAGCGCCTACACAGCACCTTCATTTGAGGAGTGACACCCACATCCTGATTGCTACATCTTGTACCTCCAAAGCTCCATCTCCAGGAATTCCCTTTGAACCTCCGGCTGCAACCCAGAGTCAGGACAGAGCGGTGGCTACAATTACACACTTGCTTGGGGAGGAGGGGGGCGCTGCATGTGACAGGCCATGAAAGGTCCTTGCCTATAAAACAGACTGGAAAACAAACCCTTAATTTAAATGTTAATGAAAGTGCTGTGGAGACATCAGAAGCTTCCCGGCTGCTGGAGAGCAGCTACACCAGGCACAGAATTTATGGTCCCCCTTGGCCCTCCCACCTCCCTCTCTGCCTCATCACCCACTGAAGTTTAAAGGGGGGGGGGAGAAAAAACTAATTTTAACATTAACTCCATGCTTCCACCTTGGGATGTGGTTGCTAAATTATCCGTCAGCAGAACAGTGATCAAAGGTGGAAAAACACAGGCGTAGTGCACGCACAACCCAGAAGAGACAGCAGAAGCGAAGGCGGGAAAATTCCCTTCTCTCGTCCTGATGTGCGAAGAGTAGAAAAAACAGAGGTGCAGGTGGGGACTGGAGCCAGGAGGTGCAGGCAGTGGGAAGACCCAGAAAGGAGCTACGATTCTCTGGAGCCCTGCCAGAGTGAAGAGGGAGTTTGCTGCTGTCCCCACCCTCTCTCCCACCTGCTGTGGCACCGCGCTCCCTGCTGTGTGCCCAGCCTAGAACTTAGGTGCTCACACAGTAGTTTGAGAAGGGGAGACTGAGAAGGAAAGCCGGCAGGTGGAGCAGAGAAGGACGGGAGAGAGACAGAGAGAGAAAGAATCGAAGCAGAGACTGAGGAACCAAAATGGGGCCCTGTGGGCCGGGGAGGGTCTCCTGCACCGACCGCAGGCAGCCCTCCGCAGCCTCCATCCCTGTTTGTAGTGTTTTATTTCAGTCAGCTCTGCACAAGTGAGCCAGCATGCTGGCCAGGGAAGGAGCCGCTCCCAGGACGGGTTCTGGGCCAGCCAGGGCTGGGAGGATGCTGGGCACAGGCCAACAGCTCAGCACATGAGCCTCCCTGTGCCCGTCCTGCCCTGGGCAATGGCAGCAAGCCAGGGTCTTGAGGAACTGAAACCCACCCCTGTGGTATTTGGTCCTTGCTACTGATGGATGGGGCTGCCTGAGAGGCTCAGATTTGCACAGGTAATGAACTCGGCGGGGGAACCGCACTGAGACTGAGCAAGACCTGACTCTGATTTAATGGCACCCCACACTGTCCCTTTTCCAATCGTAGCTCACTTCAGGCTGGGACAGGGCCTACCTAGCATTACCTGCAGTGCCTAATACCCCTTCCAGCCATGCCAGCCCCAGCCCTCCACGGCGTCCGCATGCTTCTGACCTCTCCTCAGGCCATCACGCAGTAAGTGCCCTCCTGGCTCTGCCATGAGCCACCCCTTGCCCAGCTCTTAGGTCTCCTTTCCCTAGCAGACCCCAAGGGAGCCTCCCTCTGCTCCGACCCCGGGAAGGGAGAACCCCGGCCAGGTCCACGCCATCAGAAGGATCCCCTGCGAGATGGAGCAGCAGCACGTCATCCACGAGCCTTCCTTCAGCTTATCAAGGTCAGGGATGCCCTCAGACGCAGCTGCCTGTCCCCAGTCACAACAGAAAAACCCACAGGCACCACCTTTACTTTTACTCCTTCTTCCCCTGAAAGCGCTGAGTGAGTTATGAAGCCCAGGGCCAAGGCTTGCTGCACTGCTGGGAACCAAAAGATTCCAACCTGAAAACTGGCTGCCTCTTTTCCACTCTTTCAAGCCTCTGTCAGAGAAAACTCCAGATGCAATTACCTTTCACTAAAGAAAGGTGTATTTCAAGAGGCTGGTGACTGTGCTTCTGCCACACACAACACACAGACAGCACTGTAGCCACTGGGAGCAAACAGCCCGCTCTCCCCAGAAACCCACCCCTGGCCAAACAGTACACAGTGATTACTTTCCTTCCAGAGTCTCCCTCACCTCAGGAAGAAATGAAGCAAGAAGGGGCAGCTCCTCCATCAAAACCCCCAGAGGCCACAACTCACTTTACAAATTTGAATCGGTACATTTCATGCAGACTTGGACTAATCCCCCCAAAAACAAACAGGCCACCACAGTGAGCAAAGTTACACAACATTATATTGTATATTTAATAACACAGCTATGTCGAGTAACTGCCCCTATACCACTCATATATCTCCCCAGTGACAGAAGTGGGAGAGGGGGATTAAAACCCAAGTGTCCCGGGAAGCCTTCCTGACCACACTCACTCACACGATAGTGAGTGTTGTTCAGGGACGGAGGAAGGGTTCAGCTCAGTGCCTTCTTTTCCTGGAGGCCAAGGAATACGGCATCTGCAGAGGAAGGCGGTGCTCTGATTCCTCTCCCTTCCCTCCCCAGGCTAACAGTGCAGGTAGGTGTGCAGACTCATCTCACCACAGGCCCCCGCTGCTGGCTGGGGGGGGGGGGGGGGGGGGATGCAGATCCATGTGCATTTGCACTCCCAGCTACCTAAGTGAGCGCAGGCCTCTTAAAACACGCGGCCGCCGCCCCTCACCCCCATCTCCACTCTGGCCTCCAGGGAGAGAAAGGTTCCCAGAACACACAGAGCTTATCATTCTTTTAATACAATTATTTAATTGTATTAATTGTCTTTATTTTGCTTTATTTTATTGAAGTTGACCAGAGAGAGAAGGAAAGTGAAGATGCAAGCTGCCAGGTCCAGGACTCAAACCACAGTCAGCCATGTGGGAGACCAACTCCTTTAATCACCATGCCACCTGCTGGCCCCTTTCTTTTAAGAGAGATTTTTGCTATAGGACATGTGCGCTCACTGGAGAGACAGAGAGGCAGAAGGCAAGAAATTATCCCCCCAGAGGGGATGGCTACGCCACAGTCCCTTCTCCCCCATTTTCCCCTTGGGATTTTGAGTACGCGCACACACATGCCCAGCATGAGTTTTAAGCCACTGGGTCCAGGACTCAAGCCCTGGTCAGCCACATGGGAGTCCAGCACCTTAATAACTATGCCACCTGCTGGCCTCCACAGAGCCTTTCAAGGCTTCCATCTAAGATGCTGGTGAATAAGGCACAGCAATGACCCTGAGCCTCCCTCACGATCCTCTCTCAGCACACAGACAAGGCAATGGGCTGGAGGCCTGGGCACAAACTGCTGCCTCTTCTAACATATCCCACACATGGCCCTGCTGGGATCTCCCCTGCCTCGATCTCTCTGCCCTGAGAGAATGACGCCTTCCCCAACCATCAACAGAGACAGCCTAGTTTAAAACAATTTGTGTGGTCTGGCAATCCTCACACTTTGCACCCTCTTATCCCCACCACCGATGGATTATACCCCTGTGGAAGGTGCCATAGAGCAAGTGTTCAGGGAATGCAAGGGGGGAGGGTGAAAACAGAATGAGCAAGAAAGAGGTGGGAAGGCGAGGGCGTGGAGGCAAGTCCTTAACAGTTCTGCATCTCTTTGCTCTTGGGTATTCACTGGGGTGTCAGAAAAGTCATGACACATTTTTTCTTTCTTTTTTGTAAAAATGCATCATGACTTTTCTGACAGACCAATATTAACTTTATTCAGCTAGAAATAATTTTTTTTAATCTGCTTTTCCATTTTACTTGTGAGAAAGTGCTCAGAATTCAGTGCGACCTTGGGAAGTTGTATCTCTTCCGGGCTGAATATTTCTGCTCTACAATGATGTAGATTGTTGGTGTTGGGATGAGAAGATGGGTAGGAGGGGACCCAAGAGGTGGAGGAGAAGATCCCTGCCTGGCACCGTCCTTTGGCATCTACTGGTTTTTGTCTGTTTCTGTGAGAACCCACACACGCTCTCAGCATGTTCTGATATTAAATATCATCGAGCATGACTATTTACAAAGGAAAAAGTCAGGGTCTCAGAAGGAAGGAAAGAGGACACCAAGACATGAGCTCAAACACCTGCTCTTGGGACCAGCAGTTAGCGGAATCACTATGTCGTTGAACTCCCACGTAGTCGACCGCGGGTCACGTCCCGGACCCGGTGGCTTAAATTCACGCCAGGCGCGTGTGCGTGCGTGCCCAAGATCCTGAGAGGAGAATGGAGGAGAAGGGATTGCGGCATGGCCATCCCCCCGGGGGGTGATTTCTCACTTTCTGACTCTCTGTCTCTGTCTGTCTGGAGAGCGCACATACCCTGTAGCAAAAACCTCTCAAAAAAAAAAACCAAAAACAAAAACAAAAACACCTGCTATCTCCCAGTCACGAGCAGCCCTCCCAGACTGCGCTGCAGAGCAGACCCTGGGGCTGGTGGCAGTGTCTCCCAAGGTTAAGGAAAATGGATGAGCTCATTGAGAGCTTCAAGTTCACGGACATAGCGAGAAGAGATGGATCTATTTTTTTAAAACATTCCTCTGTCCTGGTCTGTCTGGAGAGCGCACATACCCTGTAGCAAAAACCTCTCAAAAAAAAAAACCAAAAACAAAAACAAAAACACCTGCTATCTCCCAGTCACGAGCAGCCCTCCCAGACTGCGCTGCAGAGCAGACCCTGGGGCTGGTGGCAGTGTCTCCCAAGGTTAAGGAAAATGGATGAGCTCATTGAGAGCTTCAAGTTCACGGACATAGCGAGAAGAGATGGATCTATTTTTTTAAAACATTCAGTTTAATTTTTTTTTATTCAATTTCATTTATTCATTCATTCATTTATTTTAATTTGACCAGAGAGACACAGATATATATAGAGAGAGGGGAAAGTGAGAAAGCAAGCCACCAGGTCTGAGACTCGAACCATGGTCGGCCATGTGGGAGTGTCCAGCGCCTTAACCACCACACCACTTGCCGGTCCCGGAGATGGATCTATTATAATAATAAGGTAAAAACATCTTATCCCAGCCTGTTCTTTGGGTAAGAGAAAAAGGGACAGTGAGAACACCAGAACACATTCTATTCTGTTCATCTAGTGTAAAGACAGAATTCCAGATGTCGACTAATTGTAAAAAGAACCCAAGACATCATCTGTGGAGGAAAAGCCATCTCAAATAAGCATGGGTAGGAGCTGAGCAGCCAGCCAACTACGAATGATAGAACCATCCCCGGTTCGAAGAGCACAAGGTGACTCTGAGGAAGAATGTAAGACAACCCAAGGTTCGGGTCTTCACCAGAGACGAGACAGGTCAAGGCCCTGGCAGAGGGTCTGGCACGGAGCAGACGACTAACAGGCCTTAGCGGCTTATCGCAGTGCCGGTCAGATACGCATGGGAGAGGTACTGGAGAGCTGGGCCCTCCCCAAAGCCAGTCTCCGAGTTGTGACCAAAAACCCAAACTGGGTTTGTGATTTCAAATACTTCTTAAGAAAGAGCGGGGTGGGGCTGACAGGTGGCTTGGTGGATAAGGCACTGGGCTCCCACGTGGCCAACCCCAGCTTGAGTCCCAGACCTAGTACTTTGTTTTTTCACTCTCTCTCTTTCTCTCTCTCTCTCTGTCCTCCTCTGGTCAAATTTAAAAATAAACAAATAAATAAGCAGACAAAATTAAATGAAATAATTAAAAAAGAAAGAAAGAGTGGGGGCCAGCAGATGGCATAGCGATGACCTCACTGGACTCCCACAGAGCCAGCCACAGTTAAAGGCCCAGACCTGGAGGCTTGAAACTCACACCAGGTGCGTGTGTGTGTGTGTGTGCCCAAGATCCCAGGAGGAGAATGGAGGAGAAGGGATTGTGGAGTGGCCATCTCCCCAGGGTGTGATTTCTTACTTTCCCTCTGACTCTCTGTCTCTCTCTCTTTCTTTGCAAGCACACATGCCCTAAGGCAAAAACCTCTTAAAAAAAAAAAAGGGGGGGGAGCGAGGGAGGACATCCTCAACCTCTTTGATCGACAGCATCGACAGCATCGTCCATAGCCGCCACGCCCTGTCCTGTTGAGAGGTAACCAACACATTTCAGAGGCAGGGGCTGGGGCAGAGGAGTGGGGGTGCAGAGAAGAACCTGCCTGTGCTCTTTGTCCTCGATCCACATGCAGCACAGGGGCTACCTCCAGCCCTGAAGAGCCTCTCTCTACCACATGCCCTGTCCGGTCTCCTTACGCCAGCCGCGGCCACAGGCAACCACTCAGACCAAGCCACCAGCACACCTGCCACCTCCCACCGGCTGTCCCGCCTCCTCCAACCCTTACACATGTCCAGGCCGCAGACCCCAAGCCTGGCTAATTGGCTTTAAAAAGGGCAACATTAGGAAGAAGCCACAGAGGAGACGAAGCTCGGCGGCCCCGTTTCCCACCTCCGCTCCCACACACTTCTGCTCTCCGCTCCCTGCTGGCCTTTCCTTCTCTCTCTGCTAGGATTGCAAGAATGATTTGTTCTGAACAGCGACAGGTTTATAGGTTAGCCGACACCTCTGCTCTGTGGAATTTTAATTAACTTCTCCCATCGTCAATATGCTAAGGAATGGGGTCTCCATTTTCTGGGGTCAGCAATGTGTTTCAGGTCTTGCTATATCAGCCGTCAAATTGAAGAATTAATGACGTGGCTAATCGGCTCTAATTCTTAGGAAGAAAAAACTCTGGGAGGGAATTGCGGAAGGGAGCAGGAGGAGGGGTGCAGGTTCCATGGGGTGAGGAGAAAGAGGCTGAAGGGGGCTGAGCAAAGTGGCGGTCAACTCTCCCATAAAACAAGTGACTGACTTACGCCAGCGCTGAGGCTGGCAGCCCTCGGCCTCCCTATTCCTAGACAGGCGAAGAGCAGGCAGTAAGGGAAGTGGGGGAAGGTCCTAGGTAGACACTGACAGCAGGTCTGGGAGAGTCCGCGACCCTGCCGGAGAGGAAAGAGGCTTTGCCTTGGTTCAGGAGAGCCCAGGGAGCAGAACCAAGGAGGCTGAAACCCAGCTGGTCATAGGAATTCTAGAGAAACGCCAGTCAGTTTAGAGAGCAGGGTAAAGCCATCAACAAAAATCCCACACCTCCAGCTGCAAGAGTACGAGCTGGACACTGCTGCTTGGCAGGCTGACCGTGTAGGAGGCCCAGGTTCAATTCCTGGCCCACCCTAAAAAAGCTGGGCTACTGGACTCTCAGCTACACAGCAGCCTGAGGCAAGAGGATCACAACATATCAAAACCCTGTCTAAAAAACAACAAAAAGATCCCGCCTCTGCTGCCATTGCCCACGTCTCCGCTCTCCACACACAGGTCTTTGGATCACCTGTTGGATCTGGCCTCAGGCCTCTCCTGATAACTCAGGTCTAGAAGGGATACTCCAGAGGACAGCTTCCAAGGGGAACAAAGGAGAGATGTCAGCAGTCAGGGCAGGTTGGCCATGGCTGTCCCCTTGCGGGGACACTGAGAGGCCTTCACTTTGGGAGCAACTCCAGAGGGCATCCGCTCCAGAAGTGACACCCTGCTAACAGCCGGACTGTTCATTACATTCTAATACAGTATCTTCTTACTATTTCTTCTCCTTAACACTTCCGGGATTAGATGCTGAGGAAATTAGCCCTATAAGGTGATCTCGACCCCATATTTATGTGAGTGCCCGAAAGAGTTCGAGTCTCTGGAGGATTTTAAAATCATCAAGAGAGTGACTCAAACAACCTAAACTATACAGATAAAAACTTTCCTGCCTCATCTGACCAAGTGAAACAAAAGCATTATTATATGGGACAAAACCATACACAAAAATCTCTCCCTTACCTGAGCAATGGGCTGATAGCAACGGACCAGACTCGGTCTTCGGTCTGGATGGTGTGCAAGCACTGCCCCAGCCGGCCCGAGGCCAGAGGCCACACCTAGAGACAGGAGAGGAGAGGCTCTTGTTGGTATTACCTGCGATTAGAAAGGAGGAAGGTGTGCCAGTGGGATGCCTGTGCCTAGAAGGGTGGGGAAAGGGAGGGTCCTCTGTCCTGTACACACAGTCAAGGGTATCGGCAGAGGGGCCTCTCCAGCTCGCCTACCACCCAGGCAGACCAGCTCTCAGCCCTGACCACGCTCCACTTCCACACACAGCCTTTGCTCACCAGCCAGGTTTGTACCGACCATCAGCAGCTTCACCTTCCCCATCTGAGCCCCGAACAGGAGGAGGCGGGGAGGTGGGGCCTGCTCTCTCAGCAACCTCCCCACGTCTTCACATCTTCCTTGTCCTGTCTCTTACCACGATTTTACTTGGGGGAAGCAGGGAGAAAGAGGAAGATCCTGACACCATATGGGAGGACAGAGACAGACTTAGAGAAAGGAATAAAAAGAAAAATTCAAGGGAAGGACAGAATGGAAGAGAGACTTCAAAGGTGGGAGGCCGTGTGTTGTTGTTTGTTTGTTGATAATGCCCAGAATCTGATGCTATTCGTGTCAGCAGGGAATTTAGCACCCAGTGTCACCAAAAGTAGCAGAAAAGCTTAACTTTTCTAAGCTTCCATATCTCCTACAGGTTAAAAATATTGCTTGGAGCACATTATCTGGTTCCTATCAGTCAGGAATGTACATTAGCAGCCACTCGGGGCTTAACTCCAATCAACACTCACAGAGCCCTCTCAGCAGTCAGTGCATTTAGAAATCTCCCGTTAAGCACAGAGGTCCCCATCACCTCACCCTACCCCAGATGACACACACACTGGGACATAAGCCTCTAACCAAACAGAAAGCAAACCTCAGATGTTGGGGCAGCCCCAGACGGCAGCCACAGAGGGATCCCGAGGCGGCCAGATGCATCGGTGACCTCTCAAGGTCCTCGCAGTGCTATAAGGGGAATGCACGAGACCCAGGCAGGGCCTTAGATGGAAGAACTTTAAGGAAACATTCCTTGGGTTTAAGGAGTAGGTAGTGGAGTGGGGGTGGCCCGCCTTCATGGGGCCACATGGTATCTCTTCTCTATGAAAGGAGAAAGCATTTCTTAGTTTTTGTGCATATATGATAGGGGTGGGGGATGAGGTCACTGTGTTAGTAACTTCTCCCAACACAGGGAAAAGAAAATAAATTTAATAAGAACCTGAATGAAGGCAGGCAGAAAACAAAGGTGAATACCGCAGCTTTGCCTGGAGTGCTATGACCCTGGCTCCCCCCTCTTGGCAGTAACTAGACACTGCCCCATGTCCTCATTAGAAAGCCCTAGCCTAAAAGAGACCTTTGCCTTTTCCCAAATACAGACTCCCTGGAAGGCAGGTTCTGGCGTGGCGGGAGGGAAACATTAAGGATTCCAATGACAAAACCATGAGGACGGCCTGAGCCTGAGTTCACGGGTGCCATCCACGGAAAGGGCCACGGCACTCCTAGACTCTGGGACACAGCAGGACCAGGGTCCCGGCCTCCCCGAGTGGCTCAGGAAGCATGCTGCCAATTCTGAACCTGATCTTGAGAAAGCGGCCCTCCTGGCCCGCCCACCAGCACGGATCATCGGTCCCCCAGAAGGCGAGGAAACTAATAAGGGCTTGATAAGCTATTCCATGAAATCTTGGAAGAAAACTTTCCAAATCTAGAGAGGCAGCCAAATATCCAAACCAAGAAATACAAAGGACCCTATGTGGGCATAGAATCAGCCCAAGAAGATCTTTTCCAAGGCACATCACAGCAAGACTGGCCGAATCTACAGACAAAGACAACGTACTAAAATTGCCAAGAGAGAAACGTCAGGTTACTTATAAAGGTTATTCAATCAGGCAAACCTTCATTCTCTCATCAGAAACAATGAGAGCAAGGAAGGAATGGGAAAATATATTCAAAGTGTTAAATGAAAGTTGTTTATTAACTGTCAAGAACTATGGAGTATGAGCAGAGTTTTTTGATATGTACAGTAAATGTTTGTGGAAAAATGTAAAAAATAAAAAATTTTTAAAATGGTAAGCAAATTATACAAGTAATTTGTAATAATAACAGAAAACCTCATAAAATAAAGTTACCACAGCATGGTATACTGGGAATCTAAAACACATTATAAGCAAAATTATGTGGGTTACCATGAAGGATAAAATGAGAAAATGAGTAAATACAAAGTACTTAGCAAAGTGCCTGGTTTTAGTCTATATAGGTACAAAAAGGACAAGCAAACCCATGCTTTGAAAAATGACTAAAAGAAGGAAAAACTACCAGAACACATGCTCTCTTCTTCATAAAGTCTCCCCTTCCAGGGCAGATGTCATCCCTCTACCCTCTGGGCTTTCTGGCCCTTCCCTAGAACCTTACAGTCCACAGTCTGAGCCACTTCCGGTCAGCTCACAGCCAGGTGCTCCCGTCTCAGTTCCCTTTGAGGACAGAGGCTGTGTCTTCCTCACTTCCGGAAGGTCTAGGTGCACATGCACCAAGCCTCACATAGTTGCTCATTAAGAGTGAAAGAAAGAATAGAAAAATAAAGGAGGAAATGAAGATTAGTACCAGCCTAGGTCCAATAAGAATATAACCTATCATTCATTCGCATCTCTGAGATGGGGCCGGACAGAGGCAATCTCAACTAATCACTGTGGCTGGGGAGGGGGAGGAAGAGGGCTGTCTGGGCAATCCCTAGCTCACAAATCTTGAAAAGAGAATGTTTTGGTTTCCTTCACCCCATAAAACATACCTCTCTTGCCATAACACCAGCATATCTTGGGAACTCCCAAAGAACAGGCTATCGGCGCTTACAGGCAGGTGCCACTGCGAGTTCTTACGAGGTTAGTGTATTAGGGTCCCGCAGGTGCAGCTGCAGAACCGCAGATGCCTTAGACAAGAAACCGAGTCGGTTATAAAAGACATGCTCTGACTAATGTGGAAACGGGCCAGGACAACGAAGGTGGTTGGATGCAAAGAGAACAGCAGAAAGAAGTCCAAGCAACACCAGAAAGGCAGAGGAGATATTAGCCAGGAGGTCCCTGGGAGCCCTGGGACAGCCGCCAGCTTCCAGGAGTTGAAGAAGAGCTGGAGAAGAGAATCGTGTCACAGACCTACAAGAAATCCTCAGAAGGAAGAAGGTAGACCCTGGTGACAATTTTAGAAGTTTATTTTAAATCTGAGACTAGCAGTTGGTGTAATGGCTACCTTGCTGGACTCCCATGTAGTTGACCGTGGTTTGAGTCATGGACCTGGTGGCTTAAGTTCACACCGGGCACGTGTGCGTGCATGCCCGAGATCCCGAGAGGAGAATGGAGGAGAAGGGATT